>NW_027176329.1:5489113-5529113 GCF_023349555.1 Cebidichthys violaceus | reverse complement strand
TCTTTTCCATATTTAATTTTTAAACCGGTGGCATTCTTGCTGCTACCGACTCTCCTTCAGCCCGACAGAGGGATTGTGGCTCAACTCTGACAAAGGAAGAAATAAAGGAGTGAATAAAACCAGACTGGACTCACTTCCTTGTATGGAACAAATGCTTTGGGCGGAAAAAAACCCCAAACTCATTACTGATAAGCCTCTTTCTCTCCTGTCGGTTAGCAGTCCCGCCCCCTCTCTCCCTACCTCCATTCCTCCCTCTCTTTCTGCTTGCTTTTCTTTTTCTCTGACTCTGTATCATTTCACTCTCAGAGGACACTGTTTTTGTGCTCCAAAGTGGAGAGGGGCGGGGAGGCGGTCCAGCCCTGGAGAATTAAGAGTGGATTACAAAGATGTGATGAATGTAGCCATCTCACATCACTAGCCCCCCACCAAAAAAAAAAAATCTTGCAACATTGGCTGGTAGAGTAAGGGAGATACTGCCTGGAGGAAACCCTCATCTGGGTTATATTACAGCACATTAATTCATTTGAATTTCCTTTTTTATTTTTCCTCCTGTACTCATTTGGAAACAGTTTTACTAGCCGCTCGCTGCTCAGCGTGAGATAATCAGCTGATATTCAGCCTCTATTTCTTTGGTAATGAGCAAAATCCTCTGCTGCACAACTCTCTTTCTCTTTGGCTCCACGCCCCCCTCTTAGCACCCTGCCTCCCTCTCTATCGCTACTTAACTCCCCTCCTCCTCTGCCCCTCTCTCTCTCTCTCTCTCTCTCTCTCTCTCTCTCTCTCTCTCTCTCTGTCTCTCTCTCTCTCTGTCTCATGTGTTTTTTCTCTTTTTTTCCGGGAGAGAGGAAACCAGTGTGATTGGAGCACTTCCTGTGTTTTAATACCAGTGCAGGAAACAGAACAAACGGAGCTGAATTCAAACAAAAACAGAAAGAGAGCAGGGAAGGGTGGTAGGGAGAGAGAGAGAGAGTGAGCGAGTGAGTGCGAGAGAGAGACAGAAGGGACATGTGAGTGAGTGAAAGAGAGGAGGCGAGAGGGGGAGCAGTGAGAGCGAGAGTGAGAGGAAAAGAGAGATTTTTTTAGCAGCTGCAAACCATTTCAGCTGTGTAGTGGCCTGAGAACAGACTGGGAGTGAAAGAAAGAAAGAAAGAACGAGAGAGCAAAGCATTGGGAGCCCACACAGTCTCACAGAGAGAAGAGGAGCTGGGATTGCGTGGCACTTTGTTTCATTCTCACTACGGAGTCGGGAGCAGGAGAAAGGAAACGGCAAAGAAAGGAAAGGGAGCGTGTCCTGGGATTGTCTGCCGGGGAAAGAACGAAGCCTGGACTGGAGCTGGGAGGGCTGTCTGGGTCTTTGCCCTCTGGATACAGTCCCACGACTCACCGCTCTGCCCTGCATGCTTTGCCTGCCCAGCTGGTCCAGGAGCCCCCAGCCCCCCCTTTTCTATCTACCCCCAGATGCCCTCATTCATTCCAGCTTCACCCCCTCCAAGATCCTGCCTGCTTTTGATCTACTGTACCACCTCTCCCCTGGAGCTGTGGATGATCTGAGGACGAGAGAGAAAGAAAGCAAGATAAAAGAAAAGAATTGAAACACTGACAGGGATTTTCTTCGTGCAAAAGCGGAGTGCTTCTTCTCTTTGTTCCGGATTTGTCATTTTTCTAAAGACTAGTCTGTTGTGCGGATGATGGAGTTGATTTTGTTTCACTAATGATGATCGTAATGATGGTTACGAGATGTCTTGGGGGGAAAAAATAGCCTTTGCCCTGCAATCACAAAGCCCTGATTCTTTGTGATGGAAGCAGGGGACAGAAAAAGAAAAGAATGCTTGAACAGTCACAGGACCACAAAGTGGCAGTGACTTGGTAAAGGGATTTCTATTTTCATATTTTTCTCGAGTTGGGTTTTCTTGCCCCAAAAAGACATTTTCTGTATTTTGCATTGTCTTTCATGTACTGGATTTCATATCCTCATTCATTTTTCCTGCAAGGAATATTTTTTTTGACCAAGGAGGATAAAAGTGAAACAAATCCATGGAGTATTGCACTTTCTTGTTCATTGCACCCCACGCAGCCTTTCTTTTATATAACTGAGAGTGGGTTTTTCTCACCTTAAAAGGAGACTTTTACACTTCCCTCCCTGTCTCTCTCTGAGACTGTTGAAGTTGTCCAAGCCCTCTCTGCCTTTTCCTGTTGTGCCAAAGAGAGGAGACCAGAGAAGAGGAAGGAGGCAAGTGCTTAGTGAGAGTAAAAAAGGAAAAAGGGGTCAAGGAATGAACTGCCGTACATGAACATGGAGGAGAGAGCGGCACTCTGTGATTCTGACAGCAAAACAAAGGGGTGTTATCTGCACGGTCCTCGTCTCACCTTGGACTTTGTACTACTCAGAGAGGGAGATGTTGACCGTTTCTTTCCCTTCATCCCTCCAGCTCTCCCTCATTCCTAACCTGCCTTTCAAATAAACAGAGCTGGTGATTAATATGGTGCCGAGGGGGAGGGCTGTCTCTCCCACTCCCTCACTGATGCCGCACAGCATCTCAGAAAGACCAAGGAAATGCACAACTGTTGAGGTGACATAGGAAAGAACGCAACACTCACCAGTGGAATGAGACTGTGGATGATATCATTTTGAATAATTTCTTGGGATGTGAAACCTAAAGGATTGGTTAGATGCAGCCAGATGGACTGTGTGATTCTGTGGATTATTGGACTGTTGAGTTTTGAAGGTAAAGGAATTCATTTTCCACCAAGATCCCTTCTTTGTGAACTGTTTTTTGAATAACATTTCTGTAAGTGCAGTGCCGCACCTGCACCTCCAACAATAGGGTTTCTGTGGCAGCCCAGCAGAAGTGAAAAGGACAGAATGGGGAAACCTCTGAGCCGCCCAGACTGCCTGAGGCAGAACCCTCGCTGCCTTGGAAAAGGGGATGAGGATGAGGCATACATAGAGGATTGCTACGTCCCCCAGCGATCCATATATGATACAATGCGCATCAATGAACAGATTGACCAAGGGACCAAACTGTGTCAACCTTCCAGGAGCACTCTAGGCTCTGGTGGGGAGGTGAGAGGAGAGGGAAGCACTCTGTCCAGCAATGGCACCATTGGAGCTGATTTAGGTGGTGTTTTTGTCTCCAGGAACGCAGAGCATGCTGGTGGAGTGAAGAGGCTAGATGAGAGAGTCATCTTTGATGCCTTAAAGCTAACTGGTGATCCTCAGATAATGTCACCACCAGTTGGCATTTTGGGTTCAGGTTTGCCCATTGCCCCGTCCTCATCTGGCTCTGGCGGGGTAGCTGCAGTGGCCAAGAGGCGTCATCAAGGTGGCGATAAGAGGGACAATCCGAACCGTCGCTCTTGGAAAGCGTTTATGCCTCCAAGTTATCCAGAGTTTGCTGAGAGACTTGAGTTCTCGTCTGTCGAAGGGGCAGAAAAGCGTCTGTCCGTGGCAGGGATTCCTCTCTCTCCTCTACAGCCCATTACTTCTCACCTCGCCCCATCCACCCCTACCTCCTCCACTCCTTCCTTACCTCCTTACACACCCTCCCCTCTATCATCTGCTCCCCACACTCCGCTTGTCTCCTCTTCGCCGTCTTTGACACCCACAGTAAGCCCCGTGCCTCCTCTCCAGCAGCATCCTCTCAGCAGGCAGAAACAGGTTCATCCTGTGCTGCAGAAGCAACACAGACAGACTCATGTGGCGCCGTCGCCTTCCAAAGAACACTTAACCGCCTTTAGCCAGACTCAAGCACCCCAGGTCTCTGGAAATACACCACAGCACAGCCCCAGTATCTCCAGACAGGTAGTGAAAAGAAGGGAGGATCACAGACGCACTAGCAGCTCTTCTAAATCTGGATTTAGGCAGATCCCAGAGGAGCCCACTGAGTCAGTTAAGGCCTCAGATTCAGAGAGGGACTCTCCTCTTTTGGATCAGGACCAGGGGGACAATGCACCTCTCATCCCACCAAAACCAGTCTTCTGCCCTCCGACCAAGGCCCGCACCTGGCCCCGCGGTTTAACAACTGGGAAAAGAACCCAGGTCGGCCTGAGACACAACTTTCCCATACTCCCCCCTTTGCCTCCCTTATTGGGAGAGGATAGCAACACAGATGAAGAGTCACTGTATCTACTAGACCCCCCATCTCCATTTCTGAGGGATGAGGAGAGGTTGGTATATGGAGGTCTGCCCCTCTCCCCATGCATCAGTCAGGAGGGAGGTGATGAGGGGCTGCTCGGCTGGGGTGTCGAGTGCAGTGAGCTCGAGCGCACGGCCTCCGAGCTCAAATTTGAGGAGGACGAGCGCAGGATTCTTGAGGAGCTTGAAGACGAGGAGCAGGAAGAGTGCAGCTCAATATTTAAGGAGGAGGAGGAGGCATGGCAAAATGAAAGGGATAAAGCAGAGGAGGAGAGAGCTCAGAGAGAGGAAAGAGAGTGGGAGGCAGTTCTTAAATTAGAGAATAGGGAGATAATTGACCAGTCTTGGGATAGGGAAACACTGGAATCAGAGAGATGGGATTTAACAGGCTCTTCTGGACATTGGCCTTTATTGACTCCCCCCACAGGATTTGGAGGCCCCGGAGCCCCCAGTGCCTCACCTTGCCCCAGCTCAGGGGCTGAGTCAGATGACCTCTTCTTAGAGCTAGAGAGGCAATGTCAAGGGGATGAAGGAGAGGAGGGAGTGGAGATGAGTGTAGACCCTGAGCCTCTTGATCCCTACACACTTCCCTGTTTAGAGGAAGAGGAAGAGGGGAGAGAGGAAGAAGCAAAGACTTCCTGGGAAGATTTTGAAGGAACTCTTCCTCTTGATGGAGTTAACTCTATAGAGCCTGATAGCGTTGACCCAGACTCAGAGAATAGTACAAACGACTCTAATTTAAATCACTCTGAGTCTACAGAACAGATGACAAACTTTGACTTGGTGCGAGCACTAGACTGTGAAAAGGAACATGGTTTCATCGATGAAGAGTGTGATGTTGATTATATTACGGACAAAGCAGAGGTAGAGGAAGAAGAGATGAGTTACCAAACAGACTCTGCTCTTGGTCAACAACTGGAGTCAGACTCCAGTGGCGTCCACATGTCCCAACCAGACAGGACTGGCATCAGTGACATTACTCAGACAGACTGTGAACAAGTGAGACATGCAAGGACTGAAGCCGAACCAGATAGTGGGGCATCATCAGAGCGTGATGGCGAGGACTGTGTGGAGAGAACATCCTCTCCGTCTCGCAGCCTTCTCAACCCGTACTGTGAGGAGGTGGAGCAAGTGGAGGAGGAGACTGAGCAGGACGAGGGTGTACTGAAAGAGGAAGAGGAGTTAGGAACAGAGTGGGATGTGTATGACCAATCTGAGCCAAGTTTGGACAGTAGTGAAGGAGTTCTCGTGGATCACTCCCCTGAGCCTCCACTCACGGGTGAAAAAGAAATTGGCGATGAATGTACACAGGATGTTGACACTCAAACTTCCTGTGAAGTAGAGCCGGTCCCCTCAGAGATTCACAACCCTGTTGCTGCAAAGACTTGTGACACAGAAGGGACATGCTTTGCATCAGAGATTTTTGTTGTCCCCACAGATGTGGTCTCAGGACTGGACATGCCTGAGCAACAAGACCCAGATCTGGAAACTTCAACAGAAGTGACAGCTAGCACCCCAAAATTGGACTCTGTTCCTCTCGTACACCCTCAACATACAGACTCAGCGCCCCCTCCCTCTTTACCTCAGTCACCTTCTAAACCGGATTCTTGTGGTGCTGGTTTGAATACTAAAGACTCTGAGGCCTTTGTGATATCAGATAGTTTTGTTTACCTGGCTGTATCTGCGCCTCCCCAGTACCCCAATGACTGTCCCCCATCTCCACTTGAGGACTCGATTCCCCCGAGCCCTGTCCCCAAACCTCCCTGTTGCCCAGACCCAGAAGAGGAGGGAGCCTTCCTCTCCCCTGACAGCTTTGTTTACATGGCGGCCCCCGAACGGCCCCAGCCTGGCCCTTCAGATGGCTGCTCGGCCTGTGAGGATACTCAGGAGCTGGACTTGGACTCGTACTCCGAAGGGACCCACTCTGGGATGGACGGGGTGGAGTTTGTCCTTGGCTCCATGACGGGGGACAGTGACTGGGAGTCAGACGGTTCTGCTCTGGACTTTCCTCCTCTCGTGTCTACAGACCAGGTCTGGGACCAATTGGAGCCAGGCCTGCTACAGGCCCTATTTACACAGACGGAGACAAGCCAGGTGCAGACCTGTAGACCCCAGGAGGACGGGCCCCAGACGGGGGCCACAGCTTGTCACACAGACCCTGTCTTAGAGTCAAGAAGGAGCTCTAAAGCAGAGAATGATTCAACAACTATGTTTCCAAGTTCCGACAGTGACACAGAGGCAGAGGTATGCTCTCATTTACTAGTTTGTATAATAATTAATTTCCATGAAAGACTGTATACCGAGCCTCATTTTGGTGCTGTGAGTCTATGTATTCAGTCTGCCTTATCATTCATTGTGCTGTTGGTGCGAGATGACACAATTGAGGTAAACCTTGACCTGAATAGTGCAGTCATATTGTAACATGGGAAAATACATAAAAGAAAGACGTCTGGGAGGTGGTTTACTTACCATTTATATACAAGCACAAATCCAGAGTGATTTGGAACAGATATAGTACTAGCATGCAGTGCCAAGTAGAGAGAAAGTATTGAATTGAGCCACAGAGATGCTTGTTTATTGGTTTATTTAGCCCAAAATAGAGATGTGATTAGTGAAAGAGAAGTAAAACTCTGTTTTCAGCAATGAATGCATTAGACGTGGACATGTGGACACACAGGCCCAGAGCATGGA
Organism: Cebidichthys violaceus; assembly: GCF_023349555.1. NCBI lineage: Eukaryota > Metazoa > Chordata > Actinopteri > Perciformes > Stichaeidae > Cebidichthys > Cebidichthys violaceus. Next base: position 5,522,287 of record NW_027176329.1, on the reverse strand, counting down.
GAAAGAATTGGGTCGGGTATCTGAGCGTAGAGTGTAACAGATGTAGACATAGCATGGAAAATATATGTGGGAGGGTGAAGTTATGTAGACGCCATAATTAGCTAGTTGTGTTTCTGTAGTGGGGCTTTAAACGATTGCAATATGATGCTCAGAGGGGGGTTTTGCTACTTATGGGAAACTACCCTCAGGGTCACTCTGTGTGTGTGTGTGTGTGTGTGTGTGTGTGTGTGTGTGCATACAGTGTGTGTTTGGGTGGTGGGAGGGTCAGTGCTAATCTACAGTGCATGCACATGTTTGAGATCGATCACATGTTTATTTGTTTGAAGCGAAAAGAGCAGCGTGTGCCCGTGGGCCACATATGATGCTGATCGCAAGTGCACAGCATTTATCTGAAGGACACCCTATTGTTGTGTTTACACTGTGTGTGTATATAGACCACAGAAGAGTACATGGATTGTGTCCATACAAAGGCATGGGTGCTGGGTGTATCCCAGCTGTGCGTGTCCACACTTTAAAGTTAAAAGAATTTGTGAGAAAGGTCGCTGTTTGTATGCGGAGCGAGACTTGTGAACTCTCACTGTTTGGGTTTGTATATACACAGCGTTACTGCTCAGACACGGATCTGAAATGGATATCCTACGTATAAATGCTGCAAGAGTAGCATGTCGTGAAACTGACACAGAGGGCTGTCGGCGTGACTGTGTCAGACTCGTCCCTCCGCATTCATCTGCACTCCGCCTCCTTGTTTGTGTAGTAGTCACTCCTCTCTCCCGTCCACCTGTGTTTGACCGCATGTAAAGGTGTGTGTGTGTGTGTGTGTGTGTGTGTGTGTGTGTGTGTGTGTGTGTGTGTGTGTGTGTGTGTGTATGGAGATTGTATCTCAATGCGACGGTGTGTTTGACAGGCCGTCGTGCTTTTCTAGGAACTCTGCTTCGGCTCAGCGTTTGACCCAGATTTGCCTGATCAGAATCCTGTTTTTTTTCTTTTTGTTGTTGTTGCGCACAGACTCAGTTTTTGCAGTCCACCTTTTTTATCATGCTAGTTGAGAAAATGACCCCAGACTTTCAATTTGTTCAAAATGGTTCTTTTTTGTTGTTTCAAAAAAGAACCATTTTGAACAAATTGAAAGTCTGGGGTCATGGATATTATGTCCGATTTCCATGTGCATTTCACTACCAAAGTTTACCCCATTCCAAACCTGTTGGTAGAGGCTTAATGTCCGGCAGAGACATCTAATCATTTCCGTGCACATCATGAACAAGCAGTGACGATGCAAACCTCTGGTCCTCTTTGATTACATTACATGTTGCCTGCTCTGACCGGTCAGTCACAAACCAATTACTCTACCCTTTTTCTGTATGTGTGTTTGTGAGAATGTACGCGTGTTTGTTTGTTTGTTTGTTTGGGTGTGTAACTGATGTTTGCGTCTTAATGCGTTATCAGTGGTCTGTTTGCTGTGTGTGCAGTCACAGCATCTCTGGCTTCAGTATAATGTAATCAGATGTCCCGTCCGCTCAGATCTATCAGAGGAGAGTTATTGCTGCACAGAGTGCAGATGATCTGTAACGACGTCACGCTTGATTTTTAGGAGAAAAAAAGCTTTCAGAAGTCAGAAAGAGAAACATTTTGAAGGGAAACGGTGAAAAATGTGTGTCGGCCTGTATGCATCAAAACTATACTTACTACTTTTTTATTTCCAAGATCAGACAAAGAGGAAACTTTTAACACCCGAAAAGAGTAAACTTTTCTTTAATGAATTTTGAATTTTCGCTCTCCATTTTGTGACACTGAAAGGAGACACATCCACCTTGGTTTTGCGGTGAATTCTCATTTTGTTCAGCCGTGCTCCCTCTTCTCAATTGACACCCCCCCCCATGCTCGGATGGTGTTGTTGGCGAGATAAGGAGGTGAGAGGTAAATACTGAGGGGGAGCTGCCTCTGCCAACATGGCTACACACACAGCGCGTGAGGCTTTCTGGGGAATATAAACTTAGATATCTGATAAGCATGTGCCAGCACTTAACACTGGAACTCTGTGGCCTGTTGACGGTCCTGTCTTTCGCTCTCCGTTCTGTTTGTTGTCCATTGACCAGATCTGTCTGTCTGCCTCTTATTTAGTTTCCTTTTCTGCACTAATTATTTCTCCTTTTTAGCTCTGTTTTTTAGTTTTCTTTATCTCAATATTCTGCTCCCAAAGCAAAAAATACACCAGGCCGTTTTTCTGTGAAGTTGCTGACAGAAATTCATTGAAAAAGGGGACGTTGTGAAGACATGGAGAGGACAGATAGACGTGCTGAAAGACAAAGAGGCAGACACAAACAGAGCAGTGACAGGCAACATGGAGGTTGGATGGAGGAAGCCATTGTTTGTACGGGGGGGAGAAGAAGAAGCAGCAGCACCTTTTAGTGCCGCGTGAGGCTTTGGTACAACGATAAGAGAGCTACGCTGGCAGGCGCACGCAAGCAGAAGGTCTTTGGATTAATATGGAGCTCGTTTTAAGGCACAGTGTGCGTATGTGCACCCCGCAAACACACAGACAGACAGATGGACTAGCTCGGCATGCTGTTTGATGAAGTGGGGCGAGGGAAGGCACAGTACAGACAGACAGACTGTCCTCAATTGAAATCCATTACAGTTTCAACACAGTACATACAAAACGTATTTCTGCAATGCAGGTTTCTCAAAGTCGAGTAGAAATGAAAAAAGCTCTTTTCGATCACATTCCTTATATTGTGCACATCGCATGTTGTATCATCTTTTCTCTCTATAAAACAAAATATGACATGTACATATATAAACTAGTACCAACCAACTTTAACCAATCATATCATGACGTCCATCCATCAATCGGGGGGGGGGGGGGGGGTCTAGCCACAGTTCTCTGTAGCTCTGCATCATGCTACTTTCTAAGCCCGCCCACTTTTAGCGGTCCAATCCAAGGAGGATTTGATTTAAAACTGTGCACCGCTTAAATATTCCGTTTCACTGGAGAACACGTCTCAGAAGAGAAGCTACAGACGCTCTAAATTGCATGTCCACTTGGATGAACACAGAGCATAGTTTGTATGCAGTCCAAACGGATATGGACCTTTTCTGTTATGCATATTCATACTTCAGAAGTGTTTTCCTGGAAGTAGACTGCTTTTGCCAGTTGTGTATATTAGTTTTGAAATCAACTCATGGGGTAGTAAAAAAAAATGTACTGACTTTATCCCCCAGATATGATGTCAAGTCTCTGAGTAACATCTGGAAAAAAGGCAGGGGGAAAATAAAAAGTAATTGCAAAAAAGAGAAGAAATTTGCTCTGGATTAATGTCCATGGCCTCTGTGGTTGGAGAAATATGATATGGAATTTTATGTAATTACGGACATGGCAGATTGACTTGGGATTAAAATCACAGACGTCCTCCACACTTAATACAAATTACTAGGGGTCCCCAGGTCATACTAGTCCCGTGCAAATAGAGCTCAACTGTTTGAAATCTGCAGTTCCCAAATCATTTTTTAATACGAGACGGAATAGCAGGAGCGAACAGGGTGGAGGCATTGAAAGACAGATGTGGAAGCAGAGAGAGCGAGAGACTAAACGGGGGACCGAGAGAACCAGGTGGCTCCAGGTCCGCCGCTCGTACATTTATGTTTTGATTGATGTGATAATTCTGGTTCTGAGCAACCGCCTCCGGGATTAAACCTGCGAAAAAGATGGAGAGAAGGTGGGGGGGGGGGATGCGTTTGGGGAGACACAGAAAAGCATGAAAGCGAATGCGGGAACACATTGATCTCCCACTGGGATTGAATGCAGATTCATTTCAAATGTAAAAAAAAAGACAGATCTAATATTTGAAGCGTTTTCCACAATTTTACATATTTTTGTTTCGACATCATTCTCCTCCTCTCACTGCGAAATCAGCGAGACGACAACGCTCGTGTGTCACTCTCTCTTTGTCCGTCTCACAGGGAGCTGATTAGCAGCACAAAAATGCCCCAAAAATATGTGAAGAACAGAAAGAGTATGTATGAAGGGAAACAATGTGTGTGTTTGAACAATCGCATCCCTAAAAGAGAAAAGGAGGCGGGACATTAAAGAGGATAGTCAGGTTTGAATGCAGAGCACATTTGCATGAGATTTGTATCCGTTTGTTGATGTTGGAATAAATCCTTTTTTTCCCGTGTCTGGGACGGGTCAGTCTCTCCCCCCCCCCCCGTATCAACGTCAGTTTGGAAAACACATTCCCGCTTCCTTCCTCCCTCATTCCTTGTTCCATTAAAAGAGAAAGGAGGCAAGTGAAGGAGGATGAGGGGTTGAAAGACAGGAAGAGAGTGAGAGACGAGGCAGAGGCAGGACTAGAGGGTGAGGGAGGGAGGTGACGGGGTGTGAAGGAAAAGCAATGGTTCACACATGGTTCATAATTCTGTTTTTCCCCTCCGGTTTTGCGTTTATCGCTCATATATATGGAATGAGTTTTTAATAGAAGGCCGGTCCCGTCTTTCTGTTTCATTACCCCTTCTCTCCGGTCGAGTGCAGCTTCAGAGGCGACACTTTAAAGATGCACAGGTTGTTTGTTTTTTTATATGACCACCAGCTCTTTTCATGATCACATGGTTATGGAAATCAGTTGTGAAGGGAGAGCAAGATGAAAGGAGAGGACGCAGTTCAGAGAACTACTTTGAAGCTTTGATAACAAGTTGGAAAACTCAGGGTGCAACATCCTGCATGCTCCAAATCTCTGTGAGATACTACTTCTGGATTCATGCGCATATTTCCTTCTTTATTTTCTCTCATATTTCTGCAGCAGCAGCTTGTGTTTCCATGTGCTGTCTTTAGTAATTATCTTTTCTCAGAGACTTGTTTCCTCATCTGTCCGGGTTAAGAAACCGATTGTCCTTGAGGGACGGTTTGGCCGTGCGTCACCAACACCGCTATTCCTCTCCTCGGCGTTATTGGCTCGACAGATGACGGCTAAATATAGAGCATCCACACACATGTTCATGTACAGCAGACATACAGTCAGTCCACAGACTCGATACAGCATCGACTCCTAAAGTGAGTTTGAATTACACCTTTCATTTTGTATCAGTGAGAAAACCGAATGATTTGGTAATTTAGCGATTTCTGAAGCTTTAACCAGCATGTTTGGAATTCCTACTTCAACAATGACAACGATTTATACTATCAAAATAATTTAATTTATAGATTCATTTTTCTTGTCCATCGACTAATCAGTTAATTGTTGCAGCTCCACTTTAAAGTTAGATTTTACCCTCTTGTCCAACCTCTTTGATTTTTGTGTCAGTCACCTCATCTGTGTTTATTACGCCATTATAGGTCAAATAATACAATTTCAAATCAAATATCAGGAGCCGCGAGGAAGGGCATAATATTCAGATCCACAAATCACAGATAACCAGGCAAAAAAATCAGTCGTTAGATAAACATAAACATTTCTCTAATGCCCCCTCCCCCCCGCCCATCCAGCTTTCCAACAGCCTCTTGAACTGATGTCTATTTGACGAGACAATGCAAACAGTATTTAGTCAGATCCACTTACATCCCAGTGTTTCTTTTGGGTTTTTTTGTATCATCTGTCCACACTGAGCTGCGGCTAAAGTGAGAAAGCCAGTAGAGTCCAGATGGAGAGACTGAGGATGGGAGAAAGCTCTGGTGGGGGGGCAAAAAGAGGGAAGAGCAGAGGTAGAGAGAGACGAGTGTTGACATGATGAGAGGAAGAGGAGGAGGTGATGGGCAGAAGGTTGACAAGTTCGGCGCTGAGTTAGCTCAGTTAAGAGCGTGTGCGTTGCTGCGTGCTGGGCTGAGGTGGAGAAGAATGACAAGTATTTGGGACGTTTTCCAGAGCTCTGGTTTAGTGGAGTCAACTGCTCTGAGAGGGAGAGGGGGAGGGAGAGAGAGAGAGAGAGAGAGAGAGAGAGAGAGAGAGAGAGGCAGAGGGAGAGAAAACAAAGAGTAACAGAAGAAAAAGAGGGTACACACCGCCAAATCACGTTCATATACATCCATGTGTATGTTTAGATGATGAATGGATGTTTTTTTCCTTTTTTGTTCCCCTATCTCTGACACACACACACACACACACACACACACACACACACACACACACACACACACACCAGGATAAGGCATGGTAGGGTGGAGCAGGTCATGGCTGCAGTCATTGTTGTTCTGGCCGACAGACTTCCTGTTCCAAGCGGCTATGACGCCCATCACCACAACACAGCTGCGTCCAAACTGGACAGGAACACACACACACACACACACACACACACACACACACACACATCTCTTATTGACATTTAATCAGATTCCTGTAGAACACGTCTATTTTATATTTTATACGCACATGCACGGATTAGGAACTATATGCACACAAAGCCTTGGCATGGAGAACCTGTAGTTTGATGCCATATTTAAACCAGATGAGCAGAAAACCTGTAAACTCTTAGATTATGACCCACTGCAGCACCTCAGACACACGTTCCAGCAGAACTACCCACTCAGTATAATGTCTGTAAACAGTCATGAATCTCAAATCTAAGCTTTCGACAGCTTTTCAAAGCAGGGGGATGTGTTGTGAATTAAAGGCAAATTATAAACCTTTTATTTAGACTTGATTTGTCGTTTAGCTTTTTCATTTGAAATCATCAAAGTGGAAACTTTCACATTGTGTACTTCAATATAAACTCAGATATAGACTGAGATATCCACCTTTTTCTTTTACTGCTAATATTTAAGGCTAATATTGTTTAGACCACTGTTTTGCTCTTATTTGTTGTCAATGAACAATTAAGTTTAACTTGCTAAAATGTGTAGACAGTCTGATAGCAGTCTGATAGCTGGCTGGTTATTTGTTGTGGGAGTGATTTATGGAAGATGAAAGAAGGTAGCATCACAAAGTTTGTTTTTTTATTTTTGGTGAAATAGTGGAAGAAGCATTTCTTGTTCAGATGTTTTTCTTTCAGTTGTATTAGTTTCAGTAGTGGTTTGTTGCTATTTGACTGTTGTAGCTTCTTCCAGACCATAGTGGGGTTTCACTGAAACTCGAACCTACATTTTACCTCACTTTAACTGCACCCTCTTCAGTATTGTCACACCAGCTTTTTTCCCCCAGGCGTTGGATTTACCAAAATCTGGTGTGTGTGTGTGTGTGTGTGTGTGTGTGTGTGTGTGTGTGTGTGTGTGTGTGTGTGTGTGTGTGTGTGTGTGTGTTGTGCATGTGCACATCTGGTTGTGTGTGTGTGTGTCTTTGTGTGGCCATTGGGGTTTGGCTGCCAAAGCATTTTTAAACCACCAGGCCTAATTCTCCCTCTGTGGGCCTTTTCTGAATGTCAGGACTTCTTAAACGTTTTCATGACAGCGACCCCCCATCACCACCACCAACATTACAGCCTCGGGACTTCCATTTGTCTGGATTTTGTCCCAGAAACGGCCGAAACAAAAGGAATTTCATCGGCGGTGGTTTACAGTGTTGCCACTGGTCAGGAGCTGATGGAATACCGTGAAATAGTGAAAGTTATTTTGTTATAGAGCAGGGTGATTTACAGGAATTTAGCAGAATCCAATGGTCTGCCTCACATTGATTGCATTAGCTGTTGGTTTTGGGGTTGTTTTTCCCCTCAGTAAAACTGTTTACTCTTTTCAAAAAACAACATTAACAAATCAGGCAGGAACAAGATTTTATAGGTCAGGGATTCACTCCAAATTATGAAACGTGAAATTGAGAAGTCACACAGTTTTGTGTTGGAGCACAGTAATGTTTCCTTGTGTTGTTTTAGGGATGCAGCTAAAGATAACTTTCTTTATCGATCAATATCTTAATTGATCACTAAATCTTTTAGTCTTTAATTTAACAGAAATTGAAACTGCTGTTTTTTTCCCAAAACACAAATAACTGTATATATTCAATTCAAAATGGTAGGAATGACACATTCTTATAGTTTTGACACAATAACCATTGTCAAATAGTGTGTGAGATCAGCCATGGACAGACAGCGATGTACACACTCGCTCACACACACAACCGATCTCATTAACTCCTGGAAGACAAAATTATAACAATAATCAGTAACAATTTATTGTTTTGTTGATTATAAAAAATGTATATAGTCACTGGTGGAGTGGAGGGTATACGGGGTGTACACACTTACAGTATACCCATCTATCAGCCAAAAGGCCACTGGAATATATAGGCGAGTGTACCCACTTCCTCCTCGCTAGCCTACCATTATGGCTAATAGTGCACCCATCTCATCGACGAGCGCTACACAATACTGTGTGTATTTAGATGCAGTAGTGGCCCAGATTTGCTGTGACAGACTATTGGCTGTTGCTTCGTCTTTTTTTTTCGGTGCCCGGGAAGTCAAGTCTGGTTGTCTTTAGTGTCGGGTGGCTGCCTCTATTGTCATTGCAAGATGGCTCCAGCCCTCCGCTGTGACGTGCGTGTGCGAGTAATGCGTCCAGACAGGCGAGGTTGTGCGTGTATTTGCTATAAATGTGAGCGGCGGCCTGTGTGTGAATTTGGGTGTGTGATTAAGTGAAGGTTTTGCGCACCCATGCAAGTATGTTCGCGTATTCTACCGTGTGTGCGTGTGTGTGTGTGTGTGTGTGTGTGTGTGTGTGTGTGTGTGTGTGTGTGTGTGTTGTCGACTCAGCCTTTTCCAGTCAGCCCCTTACTCGCCTAACTCTCTAATCCCCATAATCCTCTTCTCCCCCTCCCGTTTTTGTTCCTCCTCCCTCCACCCTCATCTCTCCTCTTCCCTTCCTGTCTCCCGCTCCTCTCTTATCTCTGCACATCCCTCGGTCTGTCTCTCATCTCCTCTCATCCAGTCTCTTCTATCTATCTATCTATCTATCTATCTATCTATCTATCTATCTATCTATCTATATATATATATGCTTATAGGGGCATAATGTGATAAAGCTCATGTCCATTTGTTGTGACACAGATTGAATGTTCAGTATATTTTTGACTTCTGCTTTCAAATAAAACAGTTTAAACGTAGGCCTTCTTCTTGTGTGTTGAATAATTCAATGAATGGCGACCCTTCCTCTTCCAGGCCGTGGAGAGAGAGCAGGTGGACAGCATCCAGCCGAAGCTGCAGCACATCAACGCAGTGGGTCAGGGCCTGATCCAGAGCGCCGGCAAACACACCGACACCCAGGCTCTGGAGCACGACCTGGAGACCACCAACCTCCGATGGAACTCACTCAACAAGCGGGTACGTCTCCGTATAGACTCGGGCATAACAGTATGTCGCATCCGCTTCCTTTTCTCAACTCACAAACCCGCCTCCCCTGTCGTCAGGTGGCAGAGCGCATCGCCCAGCTGCAGGAGGCCCTGTTGCATTGCGGGAAATTCCAGGATGCTCTGGAGCCTCTGCTGAGCTGGCTGAGCGACACGGAGGAGCTGGTGGCCAATCAGAAGCCCCCGTCAGCCGAGTACCGCGTGGTCAAGGCCCAGATCCAAGAACAGAAGGTGTGAGAAGATCAAATAGAACCCGTGTTCTCATGGAATAACAAAAGTGATGAGACATCAGAAGTAGCATGAGTGTCTTTCTTTAGGTCCTCAAAAGTACATTTTAATGAGAAGGGTTTTACATTAAGTGTCTTTCAAGCGGTGATCATAAAGCACAGTTTTAAAGGGACAGTTCAAATTATTTAAATTAATTTCCATAGTCAGTTTATTATCTCCAGTGGATGGCCAATTTGGGGATAACAGGAAGGAGTACCAGCACGGGTACACGGGTAGATATACTATCTATCAGTTGAATCGCCATCTACTGTAGGTAATAGACTGTCTATGGATAAGTACCTCTTACAAGCCCACAAAAACACAATTCAGACTTTCCCTTTAATCTACTGTCACCCACATCCTCCTCTTGAAGTATCCGGCCAGCTTCTGTATGTGGAATTGGATTTTCACTTTCAATATTTGTGGATTCTTTTTATTAAATTTTTTACAGTATTGTTACAAACCATTCTTTTATTTATCAAACAGGTTGAAATGAGACATCATTGATATTCACATGTCCTCAGTGTCCTTCAACCACAAACAATAGACATTTGAATGACAAGCGCGCGCACACACACACACACACACACACACACACACACACAATGATCAGAGTCTGCCTGGCATCCAAACAGCCCCAGTCTGCCAGTCAGACTGGCATACAAACAGACACACATGCATGGTGGATGTGTGTTGTTTTCAGAGACACACTCTGTCTCACACACCTTTTCCCCTGTTTACCAAACATACACTTCCTGTGTTTGTGCACACGAGTGGTGCTGCAGTCTCGACCGGCGATCAATCACACGTGTTTACATCCGTGACGGAGAGCGGTGTCACGGCCCGGCTGAGAAAGAGAGCAGGCTCTGCAGAGAGGTGCATTCCAGGGGCGGAACCGAGCTGCTGGTTCAAAGTAGACAAGAGAGGCCGCTATCAGTGCAGGAAGGCAGCACGTTCACGGATGTTGTTTTCTGATCCTAGAACAATTGGATGGCTAGTTAAGTGAAGAAAAGTTTGTTCTGTACCTACCTTTTTAAAAAAGCAGCATTTACCCGTATTAAATGTTTAATAACTCATAAATATATATCAAGTAATATGTGCCATTTGTTGACACATTGACAACAGTTTGTTTGATGCTTTCTTCCAAAACAAAAAGATGGTTGGTAATGTTTCTAAAAGTCTAGATTATATGATATCTTCTGTTGTAGGAAAAATGTAAATTCTCTCACGCAACTTACATATTTAATGCCTCAAACGTGTGCGGTAACACTTTATCCGTGCATGCACATTTTCTGATTTGTATTGGTCACTTCTTCTTGAACACATGGAGGCATTAGCTTTTTAAGTTTGGATTGACTGTGGGGACAAAGACTATTTCTATCAAATGTAATTGTGCAGGCAGTGTACACTCACTGCAGACCGCTGCCCTATGAGGAGCTCAATCAATATATCAATGCATCTTAAATGATCATAATGAAGAAACAAACGTTGAACCTGTACAACCTTGAAACAAGAGTTTGGTTGTTACATTAGTAAAGCCAGCATCCAGCAGCGAAAGTGAACTAGAGTCAGTGAGCCGTGGGCCGTAAAGCCCCACTGTGGACGACACGCTTCAGTCTGCAGAGCCCTGAAGCCCCGCCCCTAAACAAAACATGTATTTATATATTTTTTTTATTTAAACTTTCTTAATATTGAAGGTGTCAAGTGTCCAACTTCGGCAGTGCACATCCTTGGGTCCCCAGCAAAACACCCGCCGAGTGTGAAGTAGATCGGATGGACTCGAGATATGAGAAGGACAGACAGACAGAGATCCCTCGCTTTAGGATTCGATAACATGCATGCTTTTCTCTTCCTCCAGCTGCTCCAGAGATTGCTAGATGACCGCCGGCCAACGGTGGAGATGATCCGCGCTGAGGGAGAGAGGATCGCAGCCACGGCGGACACTCAGGACAGAGAGAAGATTCGGACCCAGCTCCAGAGTCTGGCAGAGAGATGGACCGACCTGCTGGACAAGGCCGGTGGCAGGCAAGTCTCCTCTACAGTACAGAGGGGGGGGGGGGGCTCTAGGGTGGGGAGGATCTGGGTACAAGCCGACGTCCCTGTGGAGCGAGAAAGTAAAAGAAGCAATCAATACTAAGGTCTCATATTGCTCTGTTATGGTCGCCACTTTCTTTGGATTCTAGTTCCGTGTCTCGCTGATCAGTTCTGTCCAATACAGCTAATATCCCAGAAAGGAAAAGGTTACAGACTTGTGTTGCAGTAAATATGTGGTTTGGTAAAATATTTGGTGCCGGTTCGTTCCTGTTTTCTTGTTTCATCTGCGTGTGGCTCCGTGGACCACCACTGTACTAATGAACAGTATCATTACTTTTGGTCCCTGTGGCCCGCGAGTAATTTCAGCAGCTCTTCTGTTCGCTGGAGAAAGAAATGATTCCTTTGAGGGGAAAATGAGTACACACTCGTAAAGCACAGTGAAGAGGTTTGATATCTCCGATGAGCTCATGTAAAGTAGTCATAATATATTCATAAAACATTCATGCCGTACAACTTTCTGTAAGGCACGGTGTCTCTGTAATTCATCACGCAGTCTAGTATGCACACTAACAACGTAAATATTTTAAGTCTATATTCACACACTGCTTTCTTTAGAAGCCCGCTGTGATGCTTCAGTTTACACGCACAAAAAGACGGATGTGTATTCTCACCTATTGGCAAAAGCTCCCTCTTTTTCTGTCTCAAACACACAACAATAATCCATTTTATCTGTTCATGAAATTCTTTGAAATGTAATAATATATCAAAAAAACGCCATTTAATTAAAAAAAAAGACGACAGCTGTTATGACGTGAAATCAGGTCCAAGTCGAGCAAAAACAATCTGTGAAAGCAATAAAATACCAATAAAATCTCCTCCCTCCCTCCCGTGCTTCAGGCAGAGGCAGTTGGAGGAGCTGCAGGTTCTGGCTCTTCAGTTCCACGAAGCCCTGGAGCCACTGGGAGAATGGCTCAGTGCCACCGAGAGACGCCTGAGCTCCGCCGAGCCCATGGGAACCCAGACGGCCAAGATCACCCAGCAGATCACCAAGCACAAGGTACCGTTTGGGGGTCCCTCGTTGTTACAGAGGAGTTTGACTTTTTATGTGCGTCAGTGAGCAGGAGACTGGATCCCCTGCCTTTTCTCGGACAGTGTCATCGAAATAAAAAAAGTTTAAAAATGTAAATTTAAAAAATCAAACCCCTCAACCTATGAAAAGGTAGGTTGAAGATGCCCTTAGGAGCAGTATGTAGGATTTAATGGCATCTCGACGTTGGCCTTCAGGTAACGTAAAAACATGAAAGGCTCTTTCTAGAGTCAGTGTTTGGTGGACTCTGTGAGGTGGACCCGCTCCATGTGTAGATATGAAGGGCTCATTCTAAGTTGAGTTTTTAGTTCTCATTTCAGTGGTTTACTTTCTTTTTAAGTTATTCTACTCATTTGTTCATTCATTGATGTTTATGATTTCCTATGATTTGTCATTTGCATGCTCATATGAGTTTTTATCCATCTTTTTTTTCTGTTTTGTTGTTCTTTTCTCACTTCCTTTCACCTTCCCCTCAAACACACACACACACACACACACACACACACCTCCCAGGCGGTCCAAGAGGACGTGTCCTCGCGCCAAGCTGAGGTCGACTGCCTCGAGTCGCTCAGCCAATCGCTGACGCCGCTCAGCTGCGCAGCCGACCGCGATTGGCTGAGCGAGCGAGTGGGGGTGCTCAGGTCGGGCCACTCGGAGCTCACCGATTGGTGCTCCCGGCGGGCGGGCATGCTGGAGCAGGCGCTGGCTAACGCCCAGCTGTTTGGGGAGGAGGAGGTAGAGGTGCTGAACTGGCTGGCGGAGGTGGCTCAGAGGCTGGGTCAGGTCTCCGTCCACAGCTACCAGCATCAGCTGCTGGCCGAGCAGCACAAACACGCTCTGGTACGACTTCATCAACACACTCGATGCTACTTCAGTTATTCCCCCCACAACATGGGAACAGCAGTTAGTACATTTATTAGGCAAAGGGCTTCAGTATACATGTAGAATTGTAATAATATATATTTTTACCACTAAGTTTTTAATTGGACACTTTGAATCATTGATTCATCTTTATTTTGGGAACAAATTTATTAGGGAAAAGGCTTCAGTATATGTGTAGAATTGTAATATGTTTTTATATAAATATAAGAATATCATTTTAAATATATATCACTTAGTTTAATCACTTACAATTTCATATTTTTATATTTTTAATCAAGTAAATGCTTTTTTATATACAGAGATACATCACTAAATTATTAAGTTATGACCATATATATGTATATATATATATATATATATATATATATATATACTTTTTTTTCACTCCCATCATTTCCTGAAGTACCTTTTGTTATGTTATTGTTTGCTTCACTAGTACAAAGAACACAAACACTGGTGTTCCTTCATCACTTTCTCTTTTTGAACAGTTAAGTAAAGGATGCACACTGTACTTATGATTTTGTTCTTTGAACCGATGAGAAAGATATCTTGCGTGTGCTCGAGGTTAACATCACGCTCTCTCTCCCCTCAGTCTCTAAATGAGGAGATTGTGAGCAGGAAGAAGACAGTGGACCAGGCCATCAAGAACGGACAAGCCTTACTAAAACAGACCACAGGTAACCTCAGACTCCTAATCTTCTTCTTTTTGCTAACCTGACTTTCTCTCTGTAAATCCTAAATTTGATCTGGAAAGGTGCATCATGTTTCATATATTAGCATCCAGATTGCTAAAGCAGATATTCTATATTCTCTGAATTTAAGGAATCATACTAGAGAGAAACTGAAACACTGTTTTCCTGTAGTTGTTGTAGATCCACATCCAAACGACACATTTTGACATCAGCGGCGAACCAAACTGTGGCATCTGGTTTCCTCATCAGATTAGCCACGCTGACTGCTAGCACTATTAGCAAGTTAATTGTTGGTTTATCTCATGAATACACTTATTGAAACAAATGACCGGATCTGTCAATATGAGGGATGCCGTAAGATCAATGTTTGTTATAGATAATATTAGAATTAAGACCCATATTGGTGTGCACGTTTTTTAACTAGTAAACGATAAACAGAGCGCAAAATTCACAAAAATGTACATATGAAAGTAGAAAACTGAAGAGGAATAGGAAACATTTTTGTGGGGTTTTTTTTCTTTAATATAAATGATGGATTTAAAATGTATTTTTAAAAAAAGCCCTTTTTATCTTATTTATCTTTAAAAAAAAAAACAATACTAGAAATGCAAAGATGTCTTCTTCTACACGCTTCTATCACATTGGTGAGCTTTATGAAAGCTTTGGGCTTTGGGCGTGACCCCAACCTGTGTGTCCTCCTGCAGGCGAGGAGGTCCTCCTGATCCAGGAGAAGCTGGACGGCATCAAGTCGCGCTACGCCGAGATGACGGCCGGCAGCAGCAAGGCCCTCCGCACCCTGGAGCAGGCCCTGCAGCTGGCCACGCGATTCGCCAGCGCCCACGACGACCTCAACCAGTGGCTGGACGGCGTGGAGGCGGAGCTCAACAACGTGGAGCCCGACGCCGCGCCCGCCTACCAGGACAGACAGAAGGTGGGTGGAGAACGAGATAGATGTCCATTTATTTAACGGTTTTGTCAAAATGAAGGACACTGTAAAAACATAATTAGAAACATCCTTTGTGTCTTTTATAAACCTTGTTAAAGCATTTAGGTTTTTACAGGCCGTTTAATCACAACAGTGACACCAGTCATTGCTTCTTGGTCTAATATATACTGGTTGTGTGTCATTTGTACGCACACATTTCATGGATTTGTGTTATAAAAGACTTTTTATTTTTGTTAAACTGCTGAAGATGCAGTTCTTCTTTTTCATTATTTAGTTTTGTTTCAGACAACTACTGCAGACGTAACGGACTTAATTATCCACATTTAAAAAAAAAAAAAATTCTCCACATAGTAGACTAAATGAATAAACAATTTATTTTTGATGACAGCTCCTGTCTGTGATTACATTTTCAGCCGTTCCAGTATCAACCCACCCACAGTTGAGTTGCCATAGTAACATTGATTTTTTTTGGAGCTCAATAACAGTTTATAAAAGCTATTGAAAATGATTGCCTTTTTAATGCGTCGTTGCCATCCAGTTTTTTCCAGTCTACAATGACATTTTCAGCTTTTATCGTTGGCACACACAAGTAATGCACCAAAAAAACTGCCATTTTTTCATGTTTAGCACTTTTTTCTTTGTAAAACTAATCCCTCACTTCCACTTTTGCAGGAGCTGAAGAAAGTGTCGGCGGAGAAGCGCCTGGTGTTGGACACGGTTAACGAGGTGGGCAGCGCCCTGCTGGATCTGGTGCCGTGGCGGGCCCGCGAGGGCCTGGACCGTCTGGTCGCCGATGCCAACCAGCGCTACCGCCAGTCCGACGAAACCATCACTCAGCGGGTGCAGCTGGTACAAGCTGCCATCCAGAGGTCACAACAGGTACTGCGAGCGGTTTTATCCCTATGTTAGTTTGGTCTCTTTTACTGTGAGCACTTAAACCTGCTAATCGCTGACGCCTCCCTGCAGTACGAGGAGGCAGTGGATGCAGAGCTGGCCTGGGTCGGGGAGACGGAGCGCAAGTTGGCGTCTCTGGGGCCGCTGAGCCTGGAGCCGGATGTAACCGTGGCCCAGATGCAAGTGCAGAGGGCCTTCAACATCGACATCATCCGACACAAGGACACCGTGGATCAGCTGCTCGGCACCAAAGACGACATCCTGGAGACGTGCAGCGACGCCCAGAAGGACACACTGATAGTGAGTCACTGAGATTGAACATGAGGAAATTTAAGTTTGTGTGCATTGGTTACAGGGAAGGGACAGACTGTGCGAGGGACACGACTCTTTACTGAAGTCACAGAAGTCAGCTGTGAGAAGTGTAGCATCTTCACGCCTTTGTCTTTTTCATCTTCGTCAGGTGAAGACGGAGTCCCTCAGTGCTCGTTACGACGCGGTGAGCCAGAGCCACAGTGAGCGCTTCTCAGCCCTGGAGCAGGCCCAGGTTTTGGTCGCTCGGTTCTGGGAGACCTACGAGGAACTGGAGCCGTGGTTGGGCGAGACCGAAACGCTCATCACCCAGCTGCCACCGCCGGCCATCGACACAGACGCTCTCCGGCTGCAACAGGACCAGATGAGGGTAAGAGGATCTAGAATCTTTTCTATCTCACCTTTCCGACCTAAAAAGTATATTTTGTTGACGTCTCCTTAATTTCCTCTCTCTGTCCGTTCACTGCCTCTTTAGCTGCTCAGGGAGTCCATCGCAGAGCACAAGCCCCACATCGACAAGCTGCTGAAGATCGGGCCCCAGCTGGTTGAGCTCAGCCTCCAGGAGGGGGCCACCGTGACGCAGCGCTACACTGAGGCCGGAAGGCGCTACCTGGCCATCAAAGAGGGGGTCAAAGGTCGTGCAACAACCTTAGATGAGGCTGTGTCCCAGTCTGCGCAGGTGCGTCTAATTGCTAACCGTTTAATGCTCGATTTGCTCGATTCTGTGTTTTAACTGCAGACCTGGGTCGAATAGGTTTTTTTAATTGAATCTACTTGGGTATCAGGAAGTCAGAAGGCTTTGACCTGAGTCAATTTAGATTTTGTGTATGAATTGCCTCTCAGTGCAGAGTGAAGAATTTGTAGATTGGAGCATATTAGTAAATGCCGTTTGGCCCAGGTCTGTTCACAGCATGATATACGGCGTCTGCAGCCTCAGACGAAATGTAATTATGAAGCCGCATGAGGTCTACGTGTGTGTTAGTGTCTGCTGCTGCTCGAAAATTAAATGATCATAAGGATTTATTGTGCAAAGTCAGGAGTTCAGTGAAAGCTAAGATTTATTTTAGTTTGGTTTTCTGGACTTATTTCTTGACTTTGTTTTGTATATTTTACTTTCGTTTATATCTTATGATTAAGAGCTGATACATACATCTAGCAGTGTTTAGTCTCGTTGTATAATTTACGTAGAATTGTCTCTTATCACATCATGTCGTCTTTTGGTGCTAGTTTTCTTCAGGTTATTTTACTTTCTATTCGCGCTTCATCTCATGAGACACCATTGAATCACCTGTGTTGCTGCTGTCGGTATTGCCTGACAGTTTGTACTCTGTGCATGTCTCTGATTTAACTCATTGTATTGTTTCTCCACCCTCCGCCCCCCTGTCAAACCCAATTCATGTGTCTCTTTGTCCACCTGCACCTCCACACTGTCCTCATCCTTCACTCCATCCTGAACCACCCACCTCCTTGTCTCTCCTCCCTCCTCCTTGTCTGTCCTCCCGCCTTTAACCCTAAACTCACTCATCGCGTCCACCCCTCGTCCTTGCAACCCTCCACCATCCCATCCCACGTTCATTGTGGATGTGCTGTGTGTGTGTGTTGCCATGCCCCCCCCTCCCCCCCACACCATCATTTTATCCATCATCACTGCTCACTGCAATCACCCAGCTGGTAGAGGTAAGACAGCATCATACTGGCACTCAGGGTGCGGTTATACCACATGATTTGATCGACCAATCAAATGTGAATCTATACTAATACTAGTACTAATCATGTACTAATCTGATCAGATGAAGTAATCATTCATGCAGTCAGTTTATCTCAAAGGATAAAGGAATTATATTACTGATTCGAAAAATTCTTAAGCGTGAGATTTCCAGTAAAATCTCCGTTTAAAGGGACAGTTTGGATTTTTTGACGTGTGGTTGTATTCGGTACTTATCCACATTAGTCAGTGTATTAGCTATAGTAGATGGAGTTTGGAAAAACAGACAGGAATACCAGCACAGGAGCAAAGCAATGTACAGCTGTGGACGTATTTTAGACACCTAAAAAAATCAGTATAAGTGTGCGCTATATTCAGAATATTTTTACTGCTTTAACTTGGTGTCAGACAGTCATTTCCACATCTATGCTCTCTTCAGAGCCACTAGAATCCTTTGAGTCATTTTACCTCACAGAACATGAGAGATGCTGGTCTACCGTTGCCTTCATGCGTTAGTTAGTTTGTGTTGTGGTGTGACTTATGTGAATCCGAACAAATTCCTTAAAACATCAAAATAACTAA
This sequence comes from Cebidichthys violaceus, assembly GCF_023349555.1. Classification (NCBI taxonomy): domain Eukaryota; kingdom Metazoa; phylum Chordata; class Actinopteri; order Perciformes; family Stichaeidae; genus Cebidichthys; species Cebidichthys violaceus. The sequence goes on along the minus strand of NW_027176329.1, from coordinate 5,503,632 downwards.
CCGATGGAGGAAGCGGTAGACCAACAGCTCCAGTGTTCTGTGAAGTGAAATTGCTGTTTTTGTCAACGGAGTCCTGTGGCTTTGAAGGGAGCATAGATAACTTCTTCAGTGCTACTGCTGACATCTACTGTAGGTAATGCACCGACTATGGATGAGTACCTCATGCAACACCTCTTCAAAACATTTGAACTATCCCTGTCATTTCTATATGATCTACATAATGGTCCAAACCATGTCTGCCAACCCTGAGTGACAATAAAACTGAATGAAATCTGTTCGGAAACGTCCCCTTTGTGTAGATTTGTAGACTTGTATTAAGCCTAGTCTAAAACAGACATGCTTTCCAGTAATGAAAGTTTTAGTCTCAGACTAGGCTTGATTGATGTCCTCGATAGCTGTCCTTTTGTATCACTTGTTGCTAGATGAGATTTGTTGTCCCGTGCAGCGATCAAGCAATCTGATTTCCCATAGATGCATAAAAGAAAGCCTGTCATCTCTAGAAACTGTACCATATTTGCTCTCTTGTCAATTAGCAGCTCCCTCTTGTGTGTTAGATCCAGCTTTGTCTGATTTACACAGCATGGATGACATGTTGAAGGTGCAAAATTGAGATATCAAATATTGTAGAAGAACCGTACTGCTGTTCTACATCTCCTGTTGAAATCAGATATAAGATAAAAGATTTTTAAAAAAGCCTAAAAGTTGGTGCATTCTGCGACAGATGGCTGACCACCCACATAATATCTCAGTATTTTCCCACTTTCAAAATGTCACCCGGCTGTCAAAAACCCAAACCCAGCCCCCTCAACACACTCCCTCCCCCTCTTAATAATACTTTATTCCAACTCTCCTTCCGTCCCCAGTTTCACGACAAGATGGACCCCCTGTTGGAGACCCTGGAGGGGGCGGTCCAGCGGCTGCGGCAGCCTCCCCCCGTGGCGGCGGAGGTAGACAAGATCAGGGAGCAGCTGGCGGAACACCGAGCCCAAGGGCTGGAGCTGGACAAACTGCTGCCGAGCTTCTCCGCCCTCTGCGCCCGCGGAGAGGAGCTCATCGGGCGAGCCGCTCACGACGATCCAGCCGCTCAGGGTGAGAGTCTGGGACGGGTCTGACATGTGGAGGATGGGCCACACAGTCCATGTGTTACAACAGGATGAGGGATTTACACAATAATAATTCATTTAAAGTTAACCCTTTTTTGCACTTGGCTCACTGATGAGCCAAACAAACAGCTATATAACTAAACAGTACTAATTTAAAATGAAAAAGTACATCATACAATCAAACAAATCAGACATCAGAATTCAGAGTGGGTCAGAGAAGAGAAGCGACGTAACAGACATCTGTAATCTGGGTGAAAAATATAAAAATCTTATTTTGGGCTCCAGTCCAACTAGTTTGCTCACTGAACAATCAACTGGCCAGTGTAAGTCACTGTGTTACTGGCACAAAGCCAGCGGGGCAGCCCTTGTCAAATCTTAAAATGCCGTGAGGCTCTGCAAATTTCTTCCAACGTTATCACGTGGTGAGACAAAACACACACACACACACACACACACACACACACACACTCGTCTTTGTTATATTGACCTCAGAAGGACTCCAGCCGTCCACGCTTGGTGAAATTATAAAAGGCCTCTCTGTGCAGCGATAGTGGGAGTGGCCTGATGTGAGGCTTAACTTTACACTAGATGGCAAAATTCAAACAAAGAAAACATTATTATTACTTTTCTTCACATGACATAAAGAATAACCAAGAAGTTTGTTTTTTTTCCAGTGAGATCCCACTTGCTTTTCTACAGCAGCCTGATTAAACTCAAACTCCTCTCTCCTCCAGCCGTTCGGACCCGCCTCCTGCGCCTGCGCTCCCTGTGGGACGAGATCCGGCAGCGGGCCGAGGAGCGGGAGGGGAAGCTCAACGACGTCTTGGACCTGGCCGGGAAGTTCTGGGCCGACGTGGCGGCGCTGCTGAGCACGCTCCGTGACTCCCAGGACATCGTGAAAGAGCTGGAGGACCCCGGCGTGGACCCCTCGCTCATCAAACAGCAGATTGAGGCTGCTGAGGTATGGAGGGGAGCTAATCAATGGAATGAATGCAATCTGTAGTGAAGTATTTTTTGGTTTTGAACAACCTCAACACGACGTCTCTCTATCCTTCCACCAGGCCATTAAGGCCGAGACAGACGGCCTGAGGGAGGAACTGGAGTTTGTCAGGACCCTCGGAGCCGACCTCATCTTTGCCTGTGGAGAAACTGAGAAACCTGAAGTCAAGAAGACCATCGACGAGGTGAGAAAATGAACACCAAGTTAATTTGCTTCTGAAAAGATAATTTTCTGGAATTGAGCTCTGCTACATGATGACCCACTAACACGACTTCCCATCCATCTCCCAGATGAACGCTGCTTGGGAGGGCCTGAACCGGACTTGGAGAGAGAGGATGGAGAGACTGGAGGAGGCCATGACGGCGTCTGTGCAGTATCAGGACGCACTGCAGGTTTGTGCATCAGAGTCTGTAAATCATTAATGTCTTCGTGAATTAATGTTTCGTGAGTGTTTTAGTGTGGTCTTTGTCGTTGTCTTGTTGATATTGACGCAGTTCTAATGCATTTTTCCAGTCTATGTTTGACTACCTGGACAATGCAGTGATCAAGCTGTGCGAAATGTCAACTGTGGGAACTGATCTGGGAACCGTCAAACAGCAGATTGAAGAGCTCAAGGTTAGCAAGAGAGTCTCATGATCTTAACATGATTTTTAGATAACCTGCGATCAAATATGTATGAAGAACTAACAAAACACTACTCCTCCTCTCCTCCTTTCGTTCACCCCGAGCAGCAGTACAAGGTGGAGGTCTACCAGCAGCAGATTGACATGGAGAAGCTGTGCCACCAGGGGGAGCTGCTGCTGAAGAAGGTGTCAGACCAGACGGACCGGGACATGATCCAGGAGCCGCTGACCGAGCTCCGACACCTCTGGGAAAACCTGGGGGATAAGATCACCCAAAGACAGGTAATGTCACCACATGTGGCAGCGATGAGGCGGAGGAGTTAGAAACTGCATCACTGAGCAAAAAACATCTCAGGGAGACACGATTCCGTCGTTGCCTCCGGCTCTCAGCCCCGCGGTTTCCCTTGGGAGTTGACGATGTTAGTCTTTGCTGGCATTCTGTAGGATCGCATGTATTTGACAGCTGCTTCTCATTACAGTCAAAATATTTGAGTTCCTATTTTTATGCCTGAACCTCTGTCTCTCCTCCACCACAGCACAAGCTTGAGGCCGCCCTGCTGGCCCTGGGTCAGTTCCAGCATGCTCTGTCTGAGCTGCAGGCCTGGCTCAACCACACACACACCACTCTGGACACACAGCGACCAGTCAGCTCTGACCCCAAGGCCATCGAAATCGAGCTGGCTAAACATCACGTACGTCTGCGTTTGTTACAAACTGAAAAAATACATCTGTTTCCTCCTTGTGACTTATTCGTCTTGGTCCAGCTGACATAAAGTGAAGACAGGTTGTTTCCTAAAGATAGTTTGACTCTTTAACCGAATTTGCCGTTTGTGCTAATGAAACCCGTTGATGCCCTGTAGCCCTAATGTTGTTTATTTTCTTCTCTTCAGAGAGACACACACACAAGATTTGTTGGCCTCTTGTGTTATTTTAGCTTCCAAAAACCAGCTCTTGCACTGAAACATTCAGTTTTAATTCTGTGTAATTCATTTCTTTCTCCCTCCTCTGTGTTCTAGGTTTTGCGTAACGACGTTCTATCCCATCACAACACCGTGGAGAACGTGAACGGCGCGGGCGCCGAGCTGCTAGAGTCCTCTCCCGGCGACGAGGCCAGCCACCTGAGGGATCAGCTGGACCATCTCCACCAGGGCTGGGAGAGCCTACTGCTCAAGACCCAAGAGCGGCAGAAGCTACTGGAGGCCGCCCTGCACCAGGTACAGTGAAGAAGCAAAGTTAGATCTTAGTGCTGATGAATAACAGTGACAGCCCTGGCTTTTGTAATATTTTCATGATATCTGAACTGATTAATTTCTACTGCGTAGGCTGAAGGTTTCCATGGCGAGTTGGAGGAGTTCCTCCAGTGGCTGAGGAGGACGGACAGCCAGCTGTCCGCCGCCAAGCCGACAGGCGGTCTCCCTGAAACGGCCAGGGAGCAGCTCCAGCAGCACCTGGTAACAGAGAATCCCATCACACCTTTATGCCCACAATACACATCCACACCTTAACCTCTTAAACTCCCCGACATCACCGTCTTTCTCAGGCTGCAGCAGGCAGGTTTTTAAAGCTAGTGTGACGGTGCTGGTGTCATATGAAACTAGACGACCAATTTTCTATTCACACAGAGAGACATTTGGTACATGGCAACTATGAATCTTTAATAGCTTCCATTGTTCCCAACCAACCAGCGAGACACAACAGAGCTCACGTTTTAGTGTTGATTCACATTTGCGTGCTCTTCGTCTGCAGGAGCTTCAGGCCCAGCTGTCCCAGCGAGCGGACCAGTACCACCGTCTGCTGGATCAAGGAGAGTCCATGCTGCTAGCTCGCGGAGGAGAAGAAGCAGGACCCGGTACCACCCAGACTCAGCAGAACCTGGCCATGCTGCAGAACAAGTGGGCCAGCTTCAACACCAAGATGGACGACCGCAAGGTAAGACCGCGACACAAGGAGACGTTTCTCTCTGGCTTTTGATGGTTTATTGTTTTGTTTTTTAAATTTTAATTTTGAACCCCTCCAGGCAAAGCTGGAAGAGGCCGTTTCCTTGGCAACAGGTTTCCAGACCTCTCTGCAGGACACCATCATATGGCTAACCCAGGCTGAGCAGACCTTGAACATGGCCCAGCCCCCCAGCCTCATACTGGACACTGTCCTCTTCCAGATCGATGAGCACAAGGTATCAAACATTCGCCAGTCACTAGAAACGTGGTGTAAGATGCTTCAGTCGTTACATTTATCCCTAACTCCTTCTGCTCTCCCAGGTATTTGTGAACGAGGTGAACACCCACAGAGAGCAGGTCCTGGCTCTGGAGAAGGCCGGCTCTCAGCTGCGCTTTGCCAGCCTGAAGCAGGACGTCGTTCTCATCAAGAACCTGCTGCTCAGCGTCCAGGCCCGCTGGGACAAGCTGGTCCAGAGGTCCCTGGACCGCGGGCGACACCTCGATGAGGCTCGCAAACGCGCCAAACAGGTACTGAACTGATATATTATAGCAACGGGTGATTAAATGCTGATGTTGTCCCATTAAGACCAAAGGCACAGTGAGGATTCACTGACGACATGAAATTTTGAGATTTACAGAAACATTAACTTCAGACCTTAATGTTTCTGCTATTGGTTGACAGTATTTTGGAAATATAGTTATACTGTGCTAAAACTCATTGTAAGTCGTTCTTGGTGATAGTCAATTCAGATGACTTCTTGCACCTAAACTGATGGTAAATCCAGATTGCGAACATTGTATATATTAGGAAAATTTCAGCTATAGAGAATGTATGTATTAAAATAACAAACTCTCTTCTTTCAGTTCCACGAGGCCTGGAGGAAGCTGACAGACTGGCTAGAAGAAGCCGAGAAGAGACTGGACTCTGAGCTGGAGATCTCCAACGAGCCGGACAAGATCAAAGTACAACTGGCCAAACACAAGGTACTGCAAGGCAATTATTACACACACTGTTTTCTCTTTTTGTTGCTTCCCAATCTACAAATCTCTTTCTTCCTCTCCCTCGTTCCGCCCGTCCAGGAGTTCCAGAAAGCCTTGGGCTCGAAGCAGCCGGTTTACGACACAACTGTGAGGTCTGGGAGGGCCATGAGGGACAAGGCTCAGCTGCCGGCAGACACCCAGAAGATGGACCACCTAGTGGGAGAGGTCCGCGACAAGTGGGACACCGTGTGTGGCAAGAGCGTGGAGAGGTAAAGAGGATGAAGGACGGACGATGAAACTGGCTTTCCCCCAGCTTTTTATTACAGATGTGAATATGATTATTAACAGCTGTTTGTCTTCTCTCCTCCATCCAGACAACACAAGCTGGAGGAGGCTCTGCTGTTCTCCGGCCAGTTTGCAGAGGCTCTCCAGGCCCTGGTGGACTGGTTGTACCGGGTAGAGCCCCAGCTGGCTGAAGACCTGCCCGTCCACGGAGATCTGGATCTGGTGTCCAACCTCATGGACTCGCATAAGGTGCGTAAACAGAACCGTGCTCGTTAAACACGTACGAGAGGATAATAATACCACAGAAGGTTCTGAGTCTGACGTTACTGATGTCCGAAACCTACAGGCTTTCCAAAAAGAGCTGGGTAAGAGAACCAGCAGCGTTCAGGCTCTGAAGCGCTCGGCTCGGGAGCTGATGGACACCGGCCGCGATGACACGGCGTGGGTCAAAGTTCAGGTTCAGGAGCTCAGCAACCGCTGGGATACGGTGTGCGCTCTGTCCGTCACGAAGCAGACCCGCCTCCAGCAGGCCCTCAAACAGGTCAGAGAGCAAGCTGCAGTGCACATCCAAAACTTCAACATCACATAATGCACAGGGCGCTATCATAGACCTCTTTTCTCCATCAGGCGGAGGAGTTTCGCACGGCAATACAGGTCCTTCTGGAGTGGCTCTCCGAGGCGGAGCAGACGCTCCGTTTCCGCGGCGTCCTCCCCGAAGAGGCCGAGACTCTGCAGGCGCTGCTGCACACACATCGCGACTTCATGGGCACCGTGGAGGAGAAGAGGACCGACGTCAACAAGGCTGCGGGCATGGGAGAGGGCATCCTGACCATTTGTCACCCTGACTCCATCACCACCATCAAACACTGGATCACCATCATCAGGGCACGCTTCGAAGAGGTGAGGAAGGGAGGAGGGTGAGGCAGGGGTTTAATAATAATATCCTCGGTTAAATAGTGTTTCCTCTTTTCAACATTTTAGCTTTATGTTTTGAGATTTGGACGGACCTACATTTATTTACCTCCTGTTAACCTTCTGAACCCCTGGGGTGTTTTTTGCTCTCGTCACATTTTTCTCTCTGTCTCGTTCTTCACCTCAATGGAAACAACACAACCATAGAAGAAGAGACAAAGTTACCATGCCATAAATCATAAAAAGGAGAAAAAACTAAGTTTAATATCTTTGATAATTTAAGCAATGCAATTCATACAGTATATCCAATATTTGTGCTAATATAAGTGTTACCAATGTTGAAAAAATTGCAGCCTCTACCTGCCATGTATATTGAACAACAATATTGTACAACCTCTCCTCTGCTCTGTGTTCAGCAGAACTGCAGTTCAGTCCAAGTTTCACTGAATTTTTGTCACATGACTGTTGGTCTCAGGCGAATCAATCATGGCTTCCGCGTTGCACTGAGGAGTGCATAATTTATCATATATAAATGTATTGTATGTTAATCGGCACCTTTCGCTCTACAGGTGCTGACGTGGGCCAAACAGCACGAGCAGCGGCTGGAGACGGCTCTGACCGAGGTGCTCAACAACGCCAACCTGCTGGAGGAGCTGCTGTCATGGCTCCAGTTCGCTGAGACCACATTGGTCCAGAAGGACACAGAGTCGCTTCCTCAGGACATCCCACAACTCAAAACACTCATCACAGAACACCAGGTGGGCTTCGCTGACTCATCACTAAAAGCCCAGGCGTAGTTTTGGGTCTTTTTAACGCATCACTAGATGGAGGTAAAGCTGAATTTGTTTGTGCGGTCCCTTAACAGTTTGGTAAGCTTCTGGTGTTTGTTGTTCTCAGATGTTTATGGAGGAGATGACGAGGAAGCAGCCGGACGTTGACAAAGTGACGAAGACGTACAAGAGGAAACCGGCTGAGCCTCCCAGCAGCCTGGCTGAGAGGAGAGGAGCCCGTAAGTCTCCCGTGTTTAACTTTTGATGCACAAATATTATCGTCTCCCACTCTGTGACGATAGCGTGGGTGCACGCGTTACAGAAGGTTCATCAGAAGTGACGAGGGTTCGTTAACTCTCTGCTTCCTCTACAGGCAAACACCATCAGCAGCAGCAGCAGCAGCAGCAGCAGCAGGCAGCCATGCAGCTCTCTGGAGGAAACCCAAGACTCAACCAGCTCTGTGCCAGGTGGCAGCAAGTCTGGCTGCTGGCTCTCGACCGCCAGCGCAAACTCAACGATGGTCTGGACCGACTGGAAGAGGTGATGATCAATCACTGTTGTTTTTTATACTAAATGTCAGGGGGGATTTTTCTTTTCCAGTCAATAATTAACAATAACGTTGATTGTGATGCATTGCACCAAACACATACTTCAGCAATAACCCAAGTGGAAACGAGGAAAACAAATAAATAAATAGAAACTACAATTTGTAAGCAGGGCTCTAAATGGAAAGCCTGATATCTTAGAATGCATGATTTTATGCTGTTTTAATGGGTTTCAATGGGGACATTTTTGTCCGTAAGGATCTGAGTGTCTGTATTTTGGCTACACAGATATAGACTTATTATAGGAGCTGAGGTTGAACTTCCAAATTTAGAAAAAAAAAAAACGTGCCAAAATGTAAACCATATGCAGTGACACAGCCGAAATGATCGGAAAACTAAAAATGTCCCTCGTGATGCACTCGGGTTAAACCTTCATTAAGTTATTTACCCAAGTTAAATCCTAAGATAGTCCGTTTCCTGGTCAATGAAAGCAATAACTTGACTTTACTTAAACATTCAGAACCACATTCTTTCTGTCACTGTGCCATGAAAATCACAGAACTGTCTGCATTGTCCTTTTCCAGCTCAAGGAGTTTGCCAACTTTGACTTTGATGTGTGGAGGAAGAAGTACATGCGCTGGATGAACCATAAGAAATCTCGTGTCATGGACTTCTTCAGACGCATCGACAAGGACCAGGATGGAAAGATCACGCGGCAGGAGTTCATCGACGGCATCCTAGCATCGAGTAGGTTATGGGTGATGGTGTTTTTGGTATTTATTTGGTTGGTGGGGGGGTCTGGTTTTGACACTTATAAAGACATAGACTGATTGCATTATTATTGTCTGTGTGCAGAGTTCCCCACCAGTAAGCTGGAGATGACAGCCGTGGCAGACATCTTTGACAGAGACGGAGACGGTTACATCGACTACTACGAGTTTGTTGCTGCTCTGCACCCCAACAAGGACGCCTACAGACCCACCACCGACGCCGACAAGATAGAAGATGAGGTAAGAAAAATCAGAAGACCAGCAAATATGAAGTCATGAAGTACGGCGCGCTATCGGGGCCAAGCATCCATACAATGAGCTACCGGCCACAGGAGAATCAGTCAGCCTTTAGGGTGCATGGTTAGAGGTCTGATTACATTCACTCACATGCTGCTTGTTGCTGTGCAGGTGACTCGGCAGGTGGCCCAGTGTAAATGTGCCAAGAGGTTCCAAGTGGAGCAGATAGGAGAGAACAAATACCGGGTAAGTTCAGCTCAGTCTCTGGTTCAGTTTGATGTTATTTGGAGAACAAATTACAAACTGTAATATAAACTTAAGAAAATGTTCACCTTCATTGCAAATCATTGTAATAAATGTTAACAGACCTGGGTCAAAACGGATTTGCAAAGAATTTTTGGCCATTTGTTTTTCTTGGTGCTTAGATTAGCAGTATAAACTTGCTGGGATTGAAACACTAAAGTCCAGGGTCTGATTTGTTAGGCAGCTCCTTGTTGCTAAAATGTAATTAATTATCAATAGAACAAATAAAGAATGAATTATTTAGTCCATAGCTCTGCTTTATGTTTATAAAGAGCAATATACACTGTGATTCTGGACGGCTACAGAAACATGTGAGATTGCCAACACTGTTGGACCCAGGTCTGATTAATGGATTATTGTTAACTGGCTGTGTCTTCACTTGTCCAGCAGGCACCATTTAACTTCTCAATATAACTTCACAGCGTTTGTTTGTATGTCATGATGTCATGGTGTATTAATACTTGTCTGTATCATAACATATACGTGATAACATTGATATAACGTGTTAATAACTAATCTCATAGCCCGCCAGGATTGTCAGTCTTCTTTGTCATCACCAAAACATCAATGACGCCATGTAAATGTGACTGCATAGAACCACGCCGGGCTGCTGCATAGAACAGACAGAGATCTAGAGATTTACAAGCACTGCTGTCAGCTGGTGTTTAATCTGAGCAGGTTTAAAGTTTTACTCAAACTTAACTGTGAAAGAAACCTGGAACACCAAATCCTCTCTGACATTTTACTTTTCTGAACACCTGAAAGGATAAATAATGTGGTAACGCTGCATGTTTAAAGGGACAGTTCACCCCAAAATGAAAAATGTATATTACTCTGTAAACTAACGATGTTCCATACAGATGATCTTTTTTCACACATCGCTGAATTTTAACTTCCAGGGCGTGAATTAAATTTCTGTGTGCAATCTTCAGACCCTTCCAACTCCTCAGGAAGAGCGCCGGGCTTTTAAGCAAATTCTACATAGTGGCCAAACGGTGGAATTACAAGTTCCGTGTCCGTCGCATGACGCCATGAGGCCCAAAAATGTCCCCATAGACTTACATTTGGAAAGAGACATGTGTAACTCTGCGGATGATTTCTTTACCAGTATGAACACATGAATAGCCCTTAGTTAAAACAGTAACTCCTAAAAGTTGTTTAATGCACTAATAGCCCAATCCAGAGGTATTTTACTTCCTCCTGACGTGTGAATGAGCCCGAGAACGAGGCTGGACCATAGTGGACGTAGTCGTCGTGACATCACCCATTGTTTTGTGAACTGCCGTTTTGAAGCCCCACAGTAAGCATACTCAGCTTTATGGTCTATTTTACTGTAAAAGGACTTTAATTCACTAAATGAACGTCTTGCTGTTTTGCAAACGGAGGAGTCGCCCCCTGCTGGTCAGTAGAGAGAATGCACGTTTTCTTCCTCATTGGCTTCACTCGACAGATGAAGAGAGCAGCGAAAATGTAAAAATGTAATATCTATGCTTCTCGCAGTACTGTAGTTTATACGAAATTATTATTGCTATCACAAGTTTCTACATCTACTCATGGATGAGAAAGGCTCATGTTCGTTACAGCGTGAGATGTAAACATGACAAATATTTGAAATATATATATATATTTGATTTGAGGGTGAACTGTCTCTTTAAGCCTTTGAAAATACAGATTTGAGTTTTAAGACCCTGTTGGCCAAAAGGAAAATCATCATCAAATACAACCCCAGGAGGGTTCAGGCCTCGTTTCATTGTGTTCACAGTGATTCCAGTAGCTCCCCCAGCAGGCTGTGTATCTATGCAGCATTTTACAGCGGCTGTGGACAGTTTCCTGCAGCACTTAGTGGACCGCCCATCACTACCACTGCTACAGAATGTGTGTCCAGTCCATCCTTCTCACTAGTAATGATATCTAGTGTCTGACTGCAGGACACTGGGGATACTAATACTACACCAACTCGTTTTTGTCACATTTGTTGTGCGTCTTGTCTTTGCTCATGTTTTCGTCTGGCTTCACTTGTCATCGCTTTCTTTACCTCCATTTTTCCGTCATCAGCTGGCAGCTTTATGAAGCACCGTCATAACATCCACAGGCGTTCTTGTTCACTGCATCTTTTTGCTCACACAACTAATTCTGAGCTCAAATAACAGAAATGCACAAAGACATTAACAGTTGATCCGAACCCGGTTTTAAAAGATCTTGTACACATATAAATGGTATCCATTCTTACATCATCAGTTATCAGTACATGTTGGTTCACTCTGGCTCTGTTTCTTTCTCCTTGTGTTCCTGTGCTCCGTGTCTGCTGGATTTATTGTAGTTCTTCCTCGGAAACCAGGTAAAGTGCCGCTGCTGTGATCGGATGTGTGGAATCTGCTTCCTGCCTTCCCCACCAATAGAGTGCTGTCCTTTCTGCTTTCAGTATTTCATTTGTTGTTGTTGCTATACTTCAATATTAGTTAATGACATAAAAAAAAAAGAGGAAGCACTCCATTGTGGCTTTGCAACGTGTAAGCAGGTTTCACCGTCCATTTATGTTCCTGCTGTGATTTGTTTTGTGTTGAGAGTGACAAATTGCACAATGTGAGGCAGGCGGCAGTGACATGGCTGAAGTGGTAATTAGTGGTTAGGTGATATATGTTGTGCGCTGTGGACTGAAGCTGGGAAGCAAATCAAGCTGCTTGGAGAGAAATCCAGAAAAGTCCCTCTCTGCTGGTGTCGCTGTGGAGTTCTGCTTTGCTCGGCGGTTTGAATTGAACTTAAAGACTGAATCCAAACACAGCAGTGATTCCTGCTGTCAATGATAATGCTTGTATTTGGGTGGCTGGGTGAACCGGGCTGAGAATCATCAGATTGACTATTCAGTGCATGTTTTTGCATGGAGTAGAACAGATGTTCAGATTTGGTACATGGGCTGCTTTGTGTGATGCTGTGATTCAATTCAAATGAATCTCTCAAATACTATTTTACTCACTGACTCTTTCTCATTCCCTCTCTCTCTCCTCTGTCCGACTGACTTTTCCTTCCTTTTCTATCTGCCCGTTCTTCTTTTTCCACTCTTGTTTTCTACTCCGTTCTCTTTCCCTCGTTTCTCCTCATTTTCCTTCGTCTCTTCCTCCTCCTATTGGTTTTCCTCCCTTCAGTTCGGTGACTCTCAGCAGCTGCGTCTGGTGAGGATTCTTCGCAGCACGGTGATGGTGAGAGTCGGAGGTGGTTGGATGGCTCTGGATGAGTTCCTGGTTAAAAATGATCCATGCAGAGGTGAGTGACGTTTACTCTCTCACACACACACACACACACACACACACACACACACACACACACACACACACACACCTTCTTTCTCCTCCTCTGTCTCACTTTTTTAAATTCACATGCATTTACTAGAGCCCGACTGAAAATTTATTTCTGTTTTATTTAAAAAAAAAAAAAAAAATTACATAAACCTTTTTGAAATTATTTTGTGACATTTTACAGTTGAAAAGAAATAAACTTGTCAAAAACGGCAAATAATAACGAAGGGGAACATCAATCGTTTACTTTTTGTCGATTTCGTCTAAGGAGCCTGACTCCACTGTTAATCTCAGACGAGTCGTTGGAGTGGCGGGAAAATGTTGTAATGAAACAAAGGATCATTACTGTATTGGAGGTGCTGAATCTCCCAGTAGATCATGAAACAGCTTAGAGCGATTACAATTACAGTGATCAACCTTTTAACCAGCATGGATGGAACAGCTTGAAACGGAATCATTTCTACACAAACACTGTTTAAACAGTTTGCTCGCTGTTAATTTGGGGTGTTTTTATAGATGACGAGAAATGGGCAGACACAATGGATCGTGGTGTTTCTTTACGTGATACTTTGCCTCATGCTAACCTGTCTGCTGGACGTTTCTCTTAAAGGAGAACGTAGTCTCCTCGTCATGTGGGTTGATAATACCCCGTTAAAATGTTTCCTCCAGTAAACCATATCTTATATACAGTACTGTATTATAGTGTATTGTACTATACACAGTATCATAATACTGTTCATACTAAATCATTATCTATCCTTCATTGACCAATTCTCTTGTCCTTATCTTTGACGTTGTTCAACTGCAATTTCATCTTAATAATCAGCCGTCATAACGAGGCCTTTCATTGAAATGTGTCGGGTACCATCTTGGAAGGTGGCTATCGCACTCCAGATGAAGTGGGTCGGGCTCTAGCACCAACACCAACACACTCTCACTCTGCTCTCTATGAAAGCAAACACACCTCTAGAAGTGCCTCCTGCACGGAGCTCTTGACATAGACGAGCTGAAGGAAAACCTCTGAAACTGACGCGTCTGTCTGGAGTTGTCAGTCAGCAGGTGACGCAGTGACACGCTGCCCCGCCTCACTTCTCTCTCCAGTGTTCCCTTCAAGTGGCGTCTACATTTGGTGTCTCTGTTTCTCTCTCCATCTCTTATTCCTCACACCTCTCTGAGGCCGTCCTCAAGGAGTTCATCCCTTCACACCTTTTATTTCTGTACACGCACAGACGATTCTCTCTCCCTCTCCTCTGTCTTAATTATTCCGTTCTCTTTTAAATAAAATGGTAGTATTGCATGGTGCATGGTCCTCAGTTCTCTCCCTCTTCCTCCCCCCCCCCCCTCTCTCTTCCTTCCTCCCTCCCTCCCTTTTTCTCTTTCCCCAGTGCAACATCCAGGACTTAAGATTCTCCGCTCCGATTCCAGTAGCTCCATCTCATCTCGTATAGGTTGGACTTCTCCTCTATCTCTTACGCTTTCACTCTCTCCTAACAGCCTGTCTTTTCATCCGCGCCCCCGTCTGTTTGGCAAATTTCTTTTTCTGTCTCTCCTGGACTCTATTCCAAATTTCTTCTCTTTTCTTCCTCTGTCTTTTTCTTCTTGCTCTCTCTCCCCCATCATCTTCACCTTCTTCCTCTTCTTTGACTTGTTGGTTTGGCCTTGTTCTTGTGCCTTGCTGACTATGATCACCTGACTAACGTTGTGTCTCCCCACTGTTCTGCTCTCCTGATCCCCCCACCCCCACCCCTTTACCCCCAGCT
>NW_027176329.1:5321613-5486613 GCF_023349555.1 Cebidichthys violaceus | reverse complement strand
AACATGTTCTCTGCAGTGCAGAAAGTGTTTTCTCTGGCGTTGAACAGAAACAGGTGAGGTGACGTCAATAAACCGCAGAGTTTGTTTGGTGAACTCGTCTGCAGCGATGACAGTGTGTCTCCAAAGCGTGGACGACTCGCTGACTTTCGTTGCGTATCGATTTGATTGATCCTCCTGCAACGCACTCGCTCACCTCTCCCTCTGAAAACTACTCAACCAATCTGCACTCACGACCCCCTGACCCCACCCCTCCAAACATCCGCCCTGCTCACGTGCACTCTCTAACGAAAAGTGCACGGACTCTGACGTCTGCAGCCAAGGAAGCACCGACTCTCTCCCTCACTCTGCTCGCTGCCTCTGCCGCCCCCCCATTGGAGGAAAAGTGAGATCCGACATGAACGCACCGACTCATTTGTCTTTTCCCGTCTGTTTCTCTTCAGCTCGCGGTCGCACCAACCTGGAGTTGAGGGAGAAGTTCATCCTCCCTGAAGGAGCGTCTCAGGGTCTGGCCGCCTTCCGCTCCCGAGGTCGACGCTCCAAACCGGGCTCCCGCAACGCCTCGCCCACCCGCTCCTCCTCCTCGGCCTCCCACAGCGGGGCCTCCCTCCCCTCCACCCCCGCCACGCCGACGGCCTCCGCATCGTCCAGGGTAAGAGTCTGACTCGTACACATTTTAGAGTTGAGGATTTCATTTGGTCGACTTACAAAGGCATGAAAATGTACTTTGTATTCATAGTGAGATAAAACACCAAAAAACAACACAAGCAAAGACGAATCAAATCAAATGATTTTCTTTATTACTACTTAAACCTGAGACGAAACATGAGCAGATTAAATGAATACTACAAGAAAAATGAACCATTCTTAAAGCTCATTTATCAAATTCACCTTTCAGTCACAGATTAAAAGGAAATAAA
Organism: Cebidichthys violaceus; assembly: GCF_023349555.1. Taxonomy (NCBI): domain Eukaryota; kingdom Metazoa; phylum Chordata; class Actinopteri; order Perciformes; family Stichaeidae; genus Cebidichthys; species Cebidichthys violaceus. Next base: position 5,485,696 of record NW_027176329.1, on the reverse strand, counting down.
AAATGTGCGTAGTTGACGGCCACAGGAAACGTATCTTTAACTCGATAGCGAGAGGAGGCGCGACATCTGTGGAGCTTAAAAAGTAGCCACAGGCTGCTGGCTCGTTGTTACCAGGCAACCAGACTACATGTAGGCATTAGTGTTGTTTAGTCTTTTTTCTGCCTGTTTGTCATCCAGTTACTGTGTAAAGACATGTGTGTGTGTGTGTGTGTGTGTGTGTGTGTGTGTGTGTGTGTGTGACTGAATGCACACTGGTGACTCTGTACGTGTGTTTGTGTGTCATTTGTTTGTGTTGCACATTGTTTGGTTGTTGTCATCCTACTGTTGTTGTTGTCAAAAATCACCACATCCTTAACTGTGAAATTTTATTTTTTTGTTCTTGTTTCTTTGTTTTGTCTTTCATCTTTTCCCCTCGTTCCTGTCATTCCTGCTGACCTGCCTTCAAAATAATGTCCTTGCTGCATTGTTGGGTTCTCTGTTTAAAAAAATAAATGTGAATTTTAAAATCAAATCATCTGCTCTTACACAAAAATACACTGCGCTGCACTTCCTCGCTATCCAACCGCTCCTTCCCTTCCCTTCATAACTCCCTCACTCCTTCGTTTGCTTCCCTCGTTTGTTGTCTCCTCCTCCTCCTCCTCCTCCTCCACCACACTTCCTTCCTTCCATCCTTCCTTGCTCCCTTCCTCCCTTCAGTCCTCCCATACTCACTCGCGTGACTATGCCAAGCCCTGGCTGGCTCACAGTAAAACTCCAACGCCAACCAAGTGCCACTGCTGCCCAGATCTCGGTCACGGCCTCACCACTCCTGGGCACGAGGTAACACACTCACCCCCCCCACCCACCCACCCACCCACCTCCCTGGCCCACCCGACCCCTCCCCACTGAACGCGCTAATGCACTAACGCACACACCGCCCCATAGAAACGTCTGCTGCTGGGATGTGAAAGTGTTGAATCTGCGGTTTTAAGTGGTTTTCATGTTTTACATCATTACGTCTCTTGAGGGTTGTGAAAATGTTCCAACCTTTGAGAATAAACATGATGTGGCCCAACTAAAACCTGAAAGAAGACATGGACAATATAAGACGGGGTGACAGGTTTTAATAACACGGAGTATGAATGATATTATTGGTCACAGAACGGTTTTGACTGGAAAGGAAGTTGATTGTGAATAAGAATAATAATGCGACTACAGAGAATTATCACTTGCTGCTTGTTTTTGTCTCATCAGACTAAACTGAATTAGTTTGTGTTTTAGACTGTTAATCAGAGAAAGCAAACGAGTTGATGAGATCACCCTGAGACTATTTAGGAAACCCAAAGCACCATTTTCACTATTTTATAGTATAATCATAAATCAATACAATAATCAGAAGATTAATCAACAAGTCATATAATCAATACTTTACTTTCATGTAGAAAATGAATTCAACACAAAGTGTGAGCACAAGTGTGTTTGGTTCTTTGTGTGTACACATTCATCTGTTTGATGGTAGGTGTCTACGTGATGTTTGTTTTGGAGTGATATGATGACGTAGCGTTTGAAATACTAGTGTGTATCTAATGTGATTCACATCAGTCACATGACCTCCAGAGTCCAGTTATCCTTCAGCTGATCACTGTTCTCCTGCAGGGGGCGACGTCGGGCTCCAAGCTGAAGAGGCCCACGTTCCACTCGAGCCGAGGCTCGCTGACCGGAGAGAACGGAGGAACGACGCACTCCAGCAAACCGACACGAACCGGTGAGACGACGGTCACGTGCGCTGTAGACTTTTATATGTCCACCGATGTCAGTGGACATTAAAATGTGTTTATTTTCACTTTATTAGCGAATTCTTCTTCACATGAAACGAGACCAAGAATCTACAGTCATAGTAGAAGCTCCATGAGGCTTTGAGCTAAATGCTAATGTTCACCATAGTATATTAGCATGTTAGCATGCTCACTTTAAACTACAAATGTGAACGTCGTGGTGGAGCTCGAACATGTCTGTACAAGATTTACGGCTGATCTATTGAGCAGATGTGAAAACTTTGCTGTGTGAGATTAAAAACCAATAGGGTTCATCCTCAGGGGACCATGATTGTCTGTTCAAAATCTCATGACAAATCATCTGATATCTATTAAGATATTTCAGTCTGGACTAAAGTGGTGGACCGACCGACCAGTACCACCACCTGTAAAGCCCAGCCGCTAGTGTGGCTAAAGCATTGTGGTGCAATAACTTTAAACCTTAATGTCATTCATTAGAACAATATAATCTGCATATGACAAAACCAAGACATATTTTGCACATTCTTTTAAACTGTTTTTCGTCCGTCTACCCGCTAGATCCCAAACGAGGGGCGTCCACAGCCAGCGGGCCGGCCAGCCGAGCCGGCAGCCGGGCGGGCAGCAGAGCCAGCAGTCGACGCGGCAGCGATGCCTCGGACGCATCAGAGCTCCAGGACGCTCGCTCCGTCTGCTCCGACGCCTCCGACACCCCGCGGCGACCCGGGGCCAAACCCTCCAAGATTCCCACCATCTCCAAAAAGGCCCCCAGCCCAAAGAACCCGGGGTCTGCGAAGAAATAACTCTAGCCACAGAGAAACTGGAGCAGAACCGCTACCCCTCCGTCTCACAGAGGGATGACTATCATCGGCCATTTTCAGTGTACAAGCTCTTCAGTCTGAGATCCATCCACGGGGCTTGTGTAGAGTTTGTGCACTATGACTGATAGTTTCCAGGGGAAAGGAGGAGATGGATAGGATGAGTAAATCTCTTTCTCACTCTTTCCCCGGTCTCATAAAAGGACTGAAAACCTGCACAAGAGGAGTGGAGTTCTGGTCTGGCAGTCCGGGCCAGAATCCGTGGGGTCGAACTGGACTTTTAAGAAGCGACCCCATTTTGCCTTCCAGTCTCCTGCTTCGTCTTTTAAAAGTTCCCCACCAGCGTGGAACCGAACACCAAACTGACCTGACGTGACGCTGCCTTACTCATACGCTGCTGTCCACATCGGACAGAGCAACCGCTTTATACCACACTGACACACAAATACACACAGGGAGTGGGACACACCGCCACCACCACGGATACGAAAACAAACAAAAAGACATTCAAGAAAATAAAGAAGAAGAAAGAATTGCGGGTCATTATTTTTGCCTGAGGGCCAAATGCCTCAGCGATGAGTTTAAAAAGAAAATATGCAACGGCCGCCATGTCGCTTCCTCCGGACCGGTTGGCGAGAAAAGCGGTCACCTCAGCAGATCTGCAAAAAGCAGCCACCAGCTGTGGTGAGCTCAGGAGGTCAGCAAACGATGTCCGACACACACACACACACACACACACACACACACACACACACACCGGCTAACCTCAGACTCGGAGGGTCGGTGGTGGTGACTGTGGCGGTGGTGGTGCTGCTGCAGCTGAGGACAAACACTCACACACTCAAACACCGCAGAGCAGACTCCTCCCGACCGCTGGAACGTGAAGATCAGCCCTGTGTGTGCATTTCAGCAAAGGGCGGTGCGGTTCAGTCGTAACAATCCAACACACGGAAATCACAAACTGGCAATAGAAAGGACTGTTCTCCTGGTGACACAACTAACAGCTCATTACTGACAATATACGACATGTGAAACCTAACCCGATGTTCGACAACCAGCATGCACTAACTGTCTCTTCCTCTGCAGTTCCACCTTAATGTCTACGCTGCGTTGCCCTTAGCAACCCAGCAGCACACACACACACACACACACACACACACACACACACACACACACACACACAAGGTGGTGTGTATTATGTGTGTCATTGTTACAGGAAATGATAGAGGTCGTTGACTTGAGTCACTGTATGCAAAAAAATTTACTTTGCGAATGTCCTTTTTGTTTTTCTTCTCGTTGTTTTCTGGTTAATTTATAATCCAGTTGTACTTTTGTTATTTAGCTTGAAAGAAAAATCTATTTATTTTTCAGTGTCATGTCATATCACCTTTTGCGGAGAGTGATTTAGTATTATGGTTAAAGAAATTGAGTTTTTTGTACCAAGGATAAATGTCCGCTCGGCTCTTTAACGTTACTGTGTGTGTTTCTACTTCATCGTAACATTACATTATTCACTAGGTCTCTGATTCTGGTGGCAGCCTTCTTTGTTCTGTTTTCTTTCTTTTCTTTCTTTTTTTTTTTTGCTAATGACTACAATTCCCAGACCATGACCAAAGGGGTTTTTCCCTTCATGTCTAGAGAGAACTACAAATATGAATGACAGGGAAACCTGGGCGGATCGGACCGATGAGAGCAGGTTTCCTCCCTCATGTCCCTCCCCAGCTCTCTTCTTCTAGGCTTTTTTCAAATGCCCGTCATTGACGGGACTGAGTTGTCTCTGTTGTCTCAGTCTGAGAGATGAAGTTTATGAAAAACAAATGAAATTACAGTAAGAAAGAAGACATCTTAAGGTGATTTTTATTTATTTATTGTCTCTCTGAAGGGGGGGGATCCGGTGTGCCGGAGACGAGTCCTCCGCCTTTTGATGCTGTGCTACTCTGTGTGATGACGAGAACATGGAGGGAGGGGTGTTACTAGGAGTCAATGGTGTAAAAGTAAAACAAAAAACTAAAATTATAAACATTTTTTGTTCTGTTTTTGTATTAAAAAATATGCTTGCAGTAAAACCCTCTTGTTTTTGATTTTATTTCATCTATGGACCTGTGAAAATATGAAAACTGTTTGTGTGAACGCTGTTTGTTAAAGCAGTCAGTTATTTTCATAATTGATTGATTGTTAAAATGCTTAAAGCGTCTCAGAAGCTGACATTGATTTTCTTCCCCTGATAATAAGTTGAATGATTTGTTTCTCAGACAAAAACAATGTATTTAAATGCATCAACGTGATGACATTCTGTAGACTGAATTATTAATCGATGAATTTACTCAATTGTGAGATTAATCGATGGCCAAGAAGAGTGAATGTGAGCGAAGTGTTTTGTTTTGACAGAATATTTATTTTGTTTCACAGCACAGTTTAATCAGTAGTGCTGATATTACTGTATTTTTAAAAGTGCGTAGTTTTTCAGATGCTTTTAAATTGTTCATATATTTTAATGGTTAGTTTTCACTCTAAGACATAAAACATGTCTTTCTATTTTCAGCATGATTGCTTTGTAATTACTGTGCATTAGTATGACTTTAATTCATTTTTTGTCAATTTTATGAATAGTATTTACATCATTTTTATATTGGACCTTTTTCTTTATGGTTGTAATTGTTTGTTTGCAGCCTTCAGTCACTCTGACAGACTGACCACGAGTCCGTGGTCTGGCAGACCACGGACTCGGAGGACGTTTCTAGGTAATTATCCTGTAACGGATCAGGACACTTGCACACGGGGGAGATGGTGGTGGTGGTGGTTGAAATCAATTTTAATAATTAGAAATCTCTTATGTGGAGTTCCCCTCCAGCTCTGTCTCACAGTCCCAGTTTACGTGTCCGTGTGAGACAGAGAGGGAGTGTTTGAAAATAACTTCTGTCCTGTTTATTCGGTGGTTCCACCGGAGGTGATGAGGTCTGAGTCCACCCTCTGCAGCTGTGTGTACACACTCGTTTTCTGTCCACACTCCATCCGTCTGGGCCCGTCCTCCCTGCAGCCCATCAGTCCTCCCAGACTGCCTCTCTGATGACCGTCATTGCTCGAAATGTCATTTTTCAGCTGCGTTCATGTGTTTTCAAGGGCACTCGGCTCCCCTTTCCGTTCACTCGCCTTGAACTCACTCCCTCTCTGTTCTTTCACCTCCTCCTCCTCCAGCTTCGCTCACTCCTCACCATGATCAGACGAAGCCTCCCGAAGTTGCAGACGTGCAAAGGAAAGAAAAACAAAACGGGCAGAGCGTTAATTCCTGGCATTCGGGACTCGCCCTTTCAGCCAGGACAAAATGAACCGCGGTCACTCTGGTTTGGTCAGTGTTATTCATGCCTTTCAAAGTGACCACAAGTACCAGGCTGCTTTTGAAGAATAGAGTACACAAACACGGGCTGGCACAGGGCTGAGCCTCACTACTAGATTTGAGTCATTTCTTCCCTCCAAGTCCTTCTGCTTTAAACACACATGCAGCGAAGGAGCTCGGTACACTAATGAACAAGTCAACAGGAAATGGTGTTACACGGTGAAGCGGCCGTTCACTGTTCAAAGGTTACCACAAGTGTCCCATGTTAGTCAACATTTGTTTCAGTGTGACAGTTATGTTTGAGATTGTAAAGCTTGAACTAGTGGTAGAAGAGGTGATGAGATCTTATACTTAAGTAAACATTACAATGTACTGTGTGTGTGTATGTATATATATACATATATACGTATATATAATATATATACATATATATGTGTATATATATATATACACGTATATATGTATATACATATATATGTATATACATATATATGTATATACGTATATATATACATATATACGTATATATAATATATATACATATATATGTGTATATATATATATATATACACGTATATATGTATATACATATATATGTATATACATATATATGTATATACGTATATATATATATATATATATATATATATATATATATATATATATATATATATATATAATGGAGTAAGTAGCATTAAATCAAAAATACTCAAGTGAAGAAAGTAGCCTAAATTGTACTATTGTACAAACGGTAGTAAACGTTTATCAGACTAAACTAAAACTATTATTAAATCTAAGTAAATATGTCAATAAATGTAGGTTTTAGTTGGTAACATTACACAAAAAAAGTTAGCTAGTTAATACTAATTAGACTTTACCAGGCGCTATGCTAATATATTCATAACACCCAAATGTTCACGTTTGTTTTGAAATAAGTTTTGGCTTCATGGTGTCAACTTCAACATTTTTTTAGTTCTAATTATTTAATGACTTTTTGATCACAATGTAAAAAAAACTACTTTTAAGTAGTATCAACTTAAGTGTCCCAAGATACCATGAATAAAAATCAACTGATTTACTAATCACTTGAAATTAAGCAACTTTTGTTTTGGTGCCACAAAGTTCGATATCCGAGAAATTGAATCCACTTTTGTCTTTGAATCTGTTCAGCTGAGTTGTGAGCAGCAGAGAATCGCTGCTATTCTAACGAGGCATCGGGCCACTTGACATACTTCCCGCCGAGCCGCCTGAGACTCGATGTTGAGTAGCTATGAAAGGAAGCAGTCATAAGAAGATGAAAAGGAGGTGAGAGGGAGAGAGAGACAGATGAGGTCTCCCAAAGAGACCACTGGGAGGGGTGATGATGGGATGCAAGTTTAAAGACTTGAAAGAGGGCGAGAGGCGGAGGCTGGGAGGGAAACTCCCTCCCGGTTATGAACAACTGTTACCCTCTCTGAGCTCCACACAGGATACTCTCACTGCTGCACAGCTCTGCTTTTAGATGCACAAGAGCTGCCACACGTTTGAAAAAACCCAAGGACTTACAATTGGGGAACAATTTTCTGGAGTTACCGTTTTCTTAAATTGGATTAGGAAAGACATCTGGAGCCTCAGAGATGTGTGGGTGGGGTGCGGTCTCTGGAATGGATGATTAAGCACTCAAAGATGACTGGATAAAAGCTTCCAGCAGTGACTGCTCCACAGGGGCTGGTTCTCACGAGGTATCTCGTTGAGCATTGACTCACTGCAGGTGTGAACTTCATTTTCCTTGCGAGGCCATGGAGGATCGGGAGGAAACCCGATGACACGGCTCTCCGATTTCACTCCAATCTGGGGCACCTGCTCATCACCCAAATTGCTTTCCATCTCCCGAGTTTAAAACTTCAAAAGCTCAGACGGATCTTCCACAGGGGCATAGTTTGTCTGTATTCAAAACACATTGGAAAGGCTTGTAATTATGCCCTCGCTCTCATTATCTCTGTTTCTTCTGCTGCACGACTGAGAGGTGAAGGGAGAAGAGGATCAGAGGTTGAGGAGGTTTTTGTTTTTTTTTTCTCGTCAAGATTAGAGAAGGTAGAGGAGGGAGAGAGGAAGGCAAAGAGGGGAGGGAGAGATAAACAGAGGCAGTTTAAGGCGGTAAACACGTCCCGTTCCAGAGCCAGCTCTCCTCTAAACACACCAGGCGTAGATCAGCATCTGTCTGACACAGACAGGACCAACTGGAGTGAGAAGAGAACACTGTGGTTGTCAGTCTGGAAACACTGGAGCGAAGATAAACTGTCGAGAAACAAGCAGATTATTTGTGAGATTAAAAAACTCTTGATTTGCCAGCAGAGAAGAAGAAACGAGGCAAACCTCAGCCATGGACGTCTCCCACAGCTTCTCTTGTCTCTGCAGTGAGATGAAACAGCAGCACACGAGCAAAAGCAGGAACAGAGTCCTCCGCACTACATCCACCTCCAGGCCCCACGGGCCTCTCCTCCACCCCAGGACCCTGCTCCTGCTGCCCCTGCTGCTGCTCCTCTGTCTCTCCCTGTGGAGCCAGCAGGCCGAGGCCCTGGTCCCCTCCAGCTTCAGACGGCTCAGCGGGCGCGAGAAGAAGGAGATGCAGAAGGAGATCCTGTCCATCTTGGGCTTGCCGGGGCGACCCAGACCCCACCCGCCGCTACGGCCGCCCTCCTCCGCACCGCTCTTCATGCTGGACCTGTACCACGCCATGGCTGTTGACGGGGGGGAGGAGGAAGGGAACGAGATCATTGTAAACGGGCCTGGGATGGGAAGGTTTGGAGGGGCGGAGAGGTTGGCTCAGGTCAGCCACGCGGTCCTGCCCACGCTCAGCACGCACACGCCACCGCTGGGCACGGTGGTCAGCGAGGCCGACACAGTGATGAGCTTCGTCAACCTGGGTGAGTAAATGTTACTTTACACCTGTGGTTGGGTATATGACCACTGGGGAAAAGAGGAACACAGGAAGTGATGCAGTTTACATTCCTGGTGTGTTTGAACCGAGACTCCAGGAAGCACACTGGGCTTTGAACATAGGCTTTGAAGCAGATTTGACATAGTGGCCGAACCATGCAATTACAATTTCAGAGTCTGTCACGTGATGCCATGGGGCCCAAAAAACGTTTCCCATAGACTTACAATGGGAAATAAACATGTAAATCAGCTTGTGATTTTATTTGAGTTAAATCAACTTCCTAGTTTGAATAGTTAAGTCATTAACCTGATGAAGGTCTGTGTACCGAAACGTTGTCTCTAAACATCAATGGTGATGGACAGTAACTCAGTGCATTTACTCAAGTAATGTACAGATACTTGTACATTATTTGAGTACTTCCATATTGAGCTACTATGCTTCTACTCCACAAAAGTAACGCTTTGTATTTTAGAGGGGGGGATGCTGGATGCAGTGACTTCAATGAGAGAAGCACACAACCCCACATAAAAACTACACTGTTGTTTTTTCATTTGTTTCTGCACAGATCTATTCACTAATTAACTTGCTTTATCAATGCTGGTAGGCAGATTTCGTTGTCATTGGACAGACCAGGCTAGCTGTTTCCCCCTGTTTTCATTCTAAACAGCTGCTGGCTGTGGCTTTATATTTAACGGATCAATCTCCTCGTCTCATTCGCAGCAATTAAGTGGATGAATTTCCACAAATGTGAAACTTTTCCTTAATCTAAGATGGAGGACATCTTTATCATCAGTATTGAATGACTGAGCACTTTTTGAATACAAGATGTAAACACTGAGAGGATGCATGAACCTGATGACACTAACGGTGACGTTCTAGTTTCTTCGCTCGGTAAATTTCCACGAACATTCTCCCCCACAGAGGATTAAAACCAAAGTCAGTCTGGCTGATCTCTATTGGTAGGTTTCCATTTCAACCCAGTATTCCTAAATCCACCGGCCTCGCTCCACTGCTGCTGCTGCTGCTGCTGCCCAACGGGGCTGAGGGACCATAAATCGCTCCAGGACTGAGAAGATCTCCGGTACGATGATTGAAATCGAATTAGTAAACATAACCGGAAACAATTTAGATCTTCTCCTGGAGAGGGTTCTTCCTGTTTACCATTCATACAAGCTCTCTCAGAAACATGACTAAAAGGAACAAAATAAAGATTACAACATAATGGTCCTTAACCATTTCACATTGCACAATAGTGCCTATCAAGAGTGAGTAATTGAGTCTCTAAATATGGTTAAATTGTCCATATTCAGTGAGTAATACTTAACTCTGAATGAATTACCTCTTCATACATTCATACAGACACAAATCTATTGGTTGATTAAAACGTTTGTCCATCTCCAGAAAAATACTCGCCAACCATTTTGACTGAATTCAATCAGAAAAAGTAAACGCCGTGTTTGATCTGGTACCAGCTTCTAAGATGTAAGAATTTCCCTTTTTCTGGTCGTGTATGAAAGTAAAGTTGATATTTGTTCAACAATCAATCAACAGCAGATTAATTGACCGTGAATATAAATATTTGCTTCTGTAAATAATACAGTTAACCCTTTCCATCCTGTGTGAGTGTTTGTGCCTCACTGATGCCTATCTGTCAAAGCACAACTAAACATCCTCTTCTCAATGGCTTCCTTCCTCCAGCTCCTCTGGTATGGAAATGCTGATCTGCACCCAGTTTACCGTGGGAAGCGTCTCCTCTCTGTGCTCTGGGTCAAATGAAGGGTTTCTTTTTTGAAATTCTCTGTTTTGGAGAAGAAAAGGCACCCTTAAATTTATCAGTCAGCACAGCAAAAAAACACAGCATTTCATCATCCAAACCGCCACCATGTTGTAAACAAAGGTGACTTTACAGATGCCTTAATGCACGCCAGCGTTTCCCTTCATATGATGAAGCTTGGGTTTTGTATTTGCATATAGAATTATCGTCATTCAACATATTGTAATTTTGTCGCTCGCATGCAGATATTTTACTAAAGTAAAAGTATCAATACCGCAGTGTAAAAATACTGTTACAAGTCCTCCATTCAAACTCTTCAAATAAAAGTATCATTTTGGTCTTAAGTATCAAAGAGAAAAAGTACTCCTCAAATGGCCAATTTATGATATATATATATATATATATATATATATATATCCCCCTGGGTTGTAATTCTTGATGTTTTAATGTGCACATAACTTGAATGTTGCAGTTGGTAAAGGTGGAGCTTATTTAAGTTAATTTATATACTTCTGTTATAATATATCACACTTAATTAGATGATTTGTATTTTTTTATTAATATTTTGCATCTGCAAAGTAACAACGCAGTCAGATAAATATAGTTTAGTAAAAAGTACAATATTGGATTCCAGAATGCAGTGGATAGAAGTATAAAGCTGCATAGAATTGAAACACACAAGTAAAGTACAAGTTCCTCAAAATTGTACTTAAGTACAGTACTTCAGTAAATGTACTTAGTTACTTTACACCACTTGCTTGAATGTTCTCAAGTCTTTTTCCATAAAGCTTTAGCATTTGTCACCAGATCCTCTTCATCAAGTTTCTGTTTTGTGACTTATCTAATCGATGTGTGTAGTTCATGTAAGTTGAATCAAACCAGCATGGGTGTGTGTTCCTATGCATGTGTAATAGAAAGACGCAGCTGGTTAGAATTAAAGGCCCCACTGAAACACACCGAGAGAAATAAATAAAAAGGCGAACGGTTCGAAGAAAGATGAAAATACTGCTGTGGAGGGAGCGACTCTAAAAATACCAGCAGAGCTGCAATTAGTGGTGTTTGTGCTGAGCAGCTGCTGTGGTTCAAGGCACAAAGTGTCTCTAATTACTGCTGTGTGTGTGTGTGTGTGTGTGTGTGTGTGTGTGTGTGTGTGTGTGTGTGTGTGTGTGTGTGTGTGTGTGTGTGTGTGTGTGTGTGTGTGTGTGTGTGTGTGTGTGTGAGGTTCCCCACAAGGGGACGCACACTACTCCTGTGTTTGTGCGTTGACCCGCTCACCTCTTCATCTACTTATTGTTCTTTAACATGGGGACGTGTTTCAGTGAAGCGATACATCACATGTTCTCTTCTCTGGCAAAACTTGAGGTGCCCTTAAGCAAGGCACTAGATCCTGTTCAGTGGAGTGCGATGCAGGATGTTGGTGAAAAAGAGCAAACACGCGTCATAAATCTTCTTTATGTAAATAAACCTCAGGAGTGGCACAGAAAGAAACTTGGTGGGGAAATAAATAAATAAATAAATAAATAAATATATATATATATATATATATATATATATATATATATATATATATATATATATTCCTTCGCTCTTCTATGAGAATGAACTTAAACATTTCCAGTTTGTACTGACAAATACTTCTAGTAAAACTAGCAGTACTACCGTGTAAAAAATACTCTTGTTTTAAGTAAAAGTCCTGCATGGTTTTAGTGATTATTACCAGTCTTTATGCTAAGCTAAGCTAACTGGCTGCAGGATGTAGCTTAATATTTACTGTAAAAATATGAAATATTAAAAATCAATTTTCTCACTAACTCTAAAGTGTATAAGCTGAAAATTCTGAACTTTTAAATGTTTCCATTTCATGCTACTGAATACTTCAGAGAAATATTGTACTACTTACTCCATTACATTTTTCTAACAGGAAGCCATTAACTAATCACTTTGATGAATGGGCTCATGAAGTATAACATATTGTTATTGAACTACACAGCAGTTAAAACTACAACCACATAATAACTCTTTTAGATTATTTATCTGATGATTCTTACTTTACTTGTATTGCTAGTTCTACTGAAGTAAAGGACTGAATTCTTCTTCCGTCCTTTCATGAACTCATCTCCCAGTGATAGCACACCTTCACACTGTTCTTTTCTTCCTCCATTTTCACAGTTTCTCCTCTAAAACTGTTCCACATCCGAATCTCACACCTCTCCATCTGACACATTTCATCTGACTTATCACCGCCTTTTAGACTTATTTATAGGGGTTTATTTTGAAGACAGAGCTTTTTATCAAACAACAAAACATCTCAATCTGTAAGACTTGAAGCACTTCTTATATCTTTTCTCTTTGAACTCTCCCTCTCTCTCTCTCTCTGCAGTGGAGCAGGAGCGTGACCTGTTGCAGCCTCGTCCGTACTGGAAGGAGTTTCGTTTTGATCTGACTCCCCTCCCTCAGGGTGAGACGGTGACGGCGGCAGAGTTTCGTATTTACAAGACCCTGACGATGGGCCAGAGGGCCAACCGAACACTGCACATCTCCGTCTACGAGATCCAGCGAGAGAGCAGACACAGGTCACAATTCACATACCTGTCCAGAGCTGTGTGGACCCGCAAGATGAGCAACACGTTGTTTCTCAAGTTTGACATTATGTTCTGCCTTTTGTTCAGAGAACCAGAGCTGGTGCTGCTGGACATGCAGTCAGTGCCTGCAGGACAGGAGGGCTGGCTGGCCTTCGACGTCACCTCGGCCTCCAACCATTGGCTCCTCCACCCTCGCAGTAACCTGGGCATACGTCTCTATGTGGAGACAGAGGAGGGTGGGTGCACCAGAGCACCATCATAATCCCCTTGGTGTAATTTACATCCAAATGAAATGAATGGTTTATTTTGAATACAGTGGAAGTACTCATATTTCTGTATCCTCTCCCAGACCGCTCCCTGTCTGCAGGCTGGATCGGGCTGGTGGGCCGCAGGGGCCCTCGCTCCAAACAGCCCTTCATGGTGACCTTCTTCAGGGAGAGTCAGGTCCCGTGTCGGCCGCCGAGAGCTGTGAAGCCACATCCCCGCAAGAAGAAACCCAAATACGACCTCCCAGTCCCCAGCATCCACAGTGAGGTTCCGGCACCCACGGCTCTGAATTCGATGCACAGTTGTTTGTGTCTCATGAGGTCCCGGGATTTTAATAAGATATTTATCTGGCAAATTCTCAAGATTGAATGAGGAAATCATCCTTCATTAAAAGACAGATTCCTAAATGTGAATCATTAGTTCAGCGTATACAATCTATGAAGAAATGACATCAATGTTTGTTGTTGTGCAGATATTAATAAATCATTTTGAATTACGTAGAATGTAATCAAAGGGGCCTCATCCTCAGTGACTCGATGTATTGATTGTGGCTTGTGAAAGTCATTATAAAACCTTAAATTATAGAAATGAAAGATCAAAGTACTAAATGTTCTTTTCTTCTTGTTCAGATCGGAGTCCTGTAAACAGCGGAGGTCAGGCCTGTAAAAAACATGAACTCTACGTCAGCTTCAGTGACCTGGGATGGAAGGTCAGCGCTCAATTTAAGTTCTTTGATTCTTCATTTTAATTTCAGAGTTTTAATGAGTTTTTCAGGATTATTTAGTCATTTTATTTGTTCATTCAGTTTCATTAATCTACTTTACTTGCATACAAAAACAGTATGATTGTTCAAGCTGCGTTTAAGAGAAGAAATCCATTACATCACCAGGTGACACTTACCACCTGGGCTGTAACTACAGTTACTGTGTCGCTTTGATGCATTTCTCCAATCATCCTGAACATTTTTCAGAACAGTAATTGCATTTCTTATAACAGTTGGTTCAAACAGCACCGCTGAATAGATTACCTGCAAAAGCGGTTTAAAAAAAAGCCATAGTATAGCATGTCAGAAGTCAAAGTGCAGTTTGTCGAAAGACATATATAGTATGTATGATGGAAAAAGACATGCTATAGTTACTCAAAATACATTTTAAAAAGCCATAGGATAGTGTTGAACACCTGGTGTGTGTGTGTGACTGACTAGAAAAGCGTTATACAGTAACAGTCCATTAACCAAATAGCTTCAGATCTGAAATGGAACCATTTCACAGCAGAAATGTCAAACTTCGACATTCGATTAAATGTAACCAGATGAGGACAAGTAGGTTTGTACCAAAGCAACCAAGTCTCATATTGGTGTGAATAGTAGATTACAGCCCATATGTACAGTTTTTTTTTTTTTTTTAATCTATATACATATATATATCGAGAGAGAGAGAGAGAGAGAGAGAGAGAGAGAGAGAGAGAGAGAGAGAGAGAGAGAGAGAGAGAGAGAGAGAGAGAGAGAGAGAGAGAGAGAGAGAGAGAGAGAGAGAGAGAGAGAGAGAGAGAGAGAGAGAGAGAGAGAGAGAGATGATATTTCTTAATAGATTAGATACACTTTGATGATCTTCCTGTAACTATTTCTGTGGTTCTGCCCAGGACTGGGTTTTGGCCCCCACTGGATATTCAGCTTACTACTGTGATGGAGAGTGTTTTTATCCTCTGGGCTCCTGCATGAACGCCACAAACCACGCCCTCATCCAGCAAGTGGTCAGTAGTCATGACTCGCATCCCACAAAGTGAACGAAACACTTTTCACATACTGAGATGCTCTGCGATAAGTAAACTAATTTTTTATGAACCCCATACTAACATGCTATTTAGTCCTAAAAAAAATATTTGTATGTCCGAATCCTTAGTATGAAACCAATAGTACGTGGTTTTTCTACTATTAACTGTGATATTTTACCAATGAGCTAATGAAAACAACGTTCATAATGGATAAAGGTGCACAGCCCTGTGAAAGCAAAAATCACACTTTAATTAGATTTTTTTTAAAGTGATTTCAATTTGAGGCGTAATAGTTTTTAAATTAGTTCAGACCTCACAAATCCTTGTTTGGTCACATGAGGATAAATATGTAATTCTGAACCGTTCACTCTGCAGGTCCACCTCCTGAAGCCTGACGAGGTTCCTAAGGCGTGTTGCGCCCCTACCAAGCTCAGCCCCATCTCCGTCCTGTTCTATGACGACAACAACAACGTCATCCTCAAAAAACACCGTAACATGGTGGTGAAGACATGTGGCTGTCTATGAGCGCCCCAGAGGTTCCACTGTGACACTGTGTCCCGTCCTAAAGCAAACTAAATGTACACGGATGGTTTTCTACACGGACATTAACTCTGCCGACGTAAAAGGTTTCTGCTAACAAGCTGAGTGACAGAGTCACCAGAAATCTAACTTACGCTTGTGATTGTTTGAGTTCTGATTCAGGAGCAGTGACTTCAGTCTTTAATCAATTTTCCAAAGTTTTATTTTTATTTTAAGTTTCTTTTCAAATACAGTATTTTCTGTGTCTTGTTTGTTTTATGTCCACATTTTGTTTTAAACGTTTCCCTCAACATTTCCCTTACCTGCCTTTCTGCAGATTTACTCTCCATAGAACTGTTGCCATGTCAGATTGGATGGTAAAACATGCTGTTTAGTGGAGCTGGTTTTGTTTTTGTAACACGAATAAATTAAATGACACAATGTCTATATGAAGAGAGAATTGTATTGAATTAATAAAACATTATCTTGACTTCTGGTCATAGTTTTTAAAGGACAAAGAACCTGAATAGCTCGGTGTAAATAATGCAATAAAATGTCAGGTTAGTTAAGTGAATTTGGGGGTTTTGGACTCGATCAAAACATTTGAAAATGTCTCAAGAGTATCGACTAGGTTTTGCACTACTCAGCATTTTATAAAGTATAATACTTTAAAGAGATGAACATACTAATCCATCAATGATTACAATCCAATGATGGTCCACCATTCTGCATAGTGGGTATACTTCTACTCCAAGTATATTTTGATGCTAATACTTGTGTTTTTACACAACATTTTGAATGCAGAACTTTAACTTGCAGCTGTATTTTTACATTGTGTACACACACACACACACACACACACACACACACACACACACACAAAATCAGCTGAGAAAACCAGTAACATTATATACATCGTTCAATTTATTGAAAAAAATACAGTGAAAGCAAATTTGTGTTATTTGTGTTTCTGCCGGACAGTGAATATATGAAGAACCAAAAACAGGGATTAATTATTTTGGCAGTTAATGAACATTCAATAATTTGGGCCAATTACAGTTTCTTCAAACTATGAACAACCAGACTGCAAACAGCTGATAATGTAAATAAACACAGAGCCAATGTTGTCCTGGTTTAACTGAACATGGATGGTTTTATTGCCAAGATTATGTTGAGAAACATGGGAGGAAAAAAACCAAACTATACTATCAGACTTGCTGGGTGTTTGACGTGAGGTACTGTTTGTAAGTGTTACTGAGTGTGGACACCTGTAGAGCAGCAGCACTGAGGCAAAGCTGTCGAGTCTTGTTGGACAATAACTGAATCTCCAAAAATAGTTTGAGACACTGGTAGTCTACATTTTTGCATTTTAATAAGCCAATCATCACAAAAATGTTGATCTTCTATAGAGGGTGCGCACTGATGGCTGAGGAGACATGCAATTACCTCTACAAGTGAAAATAAAATGTTTAAAGGAACTCGACAGCAGTGCCACATCCATTGTAGACGAGTGATTAAATAGACCCTTTTACAGCCGACGTCAGCAAAAATATGCGTGCGCATTTTGGCAATGGAAGTGGCTTCTTGCCATCCAGACGAGTTAGCAAGCTCTAAACATCGATTCAAAACTGTTCAGAGCATCAAAATGACCGGTTGACAGACAGATGTTCATCCGTCAGAATTGATATTCCAACAACGGACTCAAGTTCTACAGAACTGCAACAGGTCTGTCGGTTTAACAAGTGACCGTGTTAGTTGGTTACTAGTAACCAACAGATGTACTTGTATGTACGCAATTGTTACGTTTCTCCACCAAATGCATGTATATATATATCCACTCATTAAATATTGAGATCTGAAAAGTCAATTGTTTCGGTTGAAGCCTTTCCATAGCTCTACAAGCTATCCCTGCTCTATACTTCCGATGCCAAACTGCGTGCGCACACTTTCATACGTCATCATTGTTTGTAAAAGGGTTTATAGAAAGTTGGGGTCTTAAATGGTAAATCTATTAGCTAGCCACATATTCAAAAATAGTTGTCTTTGTTTTTCAGACTCATCAGTCTCCCAGTAATTAGTCACATGATCATTTTATTCAGTGTTAGCAGGCAGGTCCCCTCCCCCATGTGGATTAGCAAGGTAGTTGTACATAATAAATATAAAAGTGGGGTGCTGGTGTACTTGTTGCCCCCGTCATTGTTTTCTCTTACACAAACACATGTACGTACATATCCCTCCATGAATACTGACAGTGTTCATCATCAACATCCTTCAGGCGCAGAGATTCAACGGTTAGTCCGCGTTCATTGTGTATCTGTAAGCAAGAGTTTTTTGTATTATGGTAAACGATTATTGTTGTTAATTGTACAAAAGTGGTTTAAAGCCATTTCTGACATAGTGAAACGACTTATACTATAAAACACAATATGTTAGCTAATTCACTTGGAAATGAATAGTTTCCTCTCTACAATTGTTTGCCCGCTTTCCATCCTTGACATCAAAAACAGTGCTAGTGACATTACGTTATCGAAAGAGAGAGTGTGCGTATGACGCGAGTATTCACTAGCAGTAACGTTATCGCTGTGAACGTAGCAGCATTTAGTCACAACTCCTCAAGACTCAAGTAAGTTCCCGTGCATAATAAAAATGATTATTTTACTGGTTGACTTGTTTTTAATGAGCATTCGAAATTCCTAGAAATCAAAAGAGCTGCAGGACAAAAACGCACTGCTAATAGGAAAGTTACTGATCTGGTGTGGATTGGCTCAGAGATAGATGTGTTCATTGACTTGGGGTTTGGTCTGAAAAGACCGTAAGAAAAAAACAAACGTCACGACTTGGTCTTACCAGGTTCAGGGCCAGTCAGCAGTTCTTCATGCCTGAACATCCACCAGCTCAGGGGGCATGGGGGACTTGGGGTGTTTGCTCTCAAAGTGCTGCTTAAAGGTCTTGGGGTCGGGCATCTGGGTCTGAAAAAACAAAAGAATCATGGTTTCAATTTATTTTATCTTGTGGCAACAAATTAGAACTGAAATTTTAATTAGTTTAATACAGTTTTTCTCAATTATTCACACAATGACAACAACCTGTAAGTCATGAACCAATTCTGCTTGCGGGTTACGGAAAAAATAATGAATTCTGACATCCCTGCAGAATAAGGTGTAAAGGTCGACTTTGAACCCAAAATGCTGGTTAAAATAAATTGTGAGTAGTGTTTTACAACAGCAGTGTGTGGGATTTTCTTCATTCATTCATTAAGCTTTATTGTTCTTCTCCTGCCTAGACTGTACTCACCCGGCAGACGGGGCAGGTGTGGACCAGTGCGGCCTTCGCTGCAGTCTTCTGGTCAGCGGCCATGCCTTTCTTCTTCTCTGCTGCCTTCTTTGCGTTCTTCTGCTGAGACTGAATCTTCTGATGCCCACGAGCCATGGCCCTCAACTTTGACCTGCAGGAATAACAAAATAAAGAGACCACAGATTACTATTATGGCCAAGACCGTAGATCACAGCTTTTGTTGCTCACACAACTCGATATATAAAGTTATATCTAACTGCAGGGTGGAAAATCACTAGCAGCAAGTACGTTTAGGGTGTGATAAACTGGTCCAACGAGTGTGAACTGACACATCAGTCAAAACAATTATACAAGATTATACAACATCATTTTGTATATGACCATTAGTTCCAGGCAGGGAAATCCTGTGCATACACCTACAATTACATTTGGACAAAATTGTGATTCCAACTTTGTGAAAGACTCTTTCCCAGTTTGGTGAGGAAGAACTGGACTGCACAGACTTCAAGTCAGGCCTGATAATCCAACATCAGTGTTGGACCTCACTAATGCTCATGTGTCTGAATGGTGGAGCACATAATTGCTGCCAGGTTACACAATCTGGACGGAGGGCCTTCAAAGAAGACTGGAGGCTGATATATTAGGTTGTACTGCCCATGGTTCTAGAATGAGATGTAAAACGGTCACATAATGTAAAGTCCACATACTTCTAGCCATACATTTTAGATATGGTTCATTAAACCAAAGCAGTATAAATGGTTTAGAAGATCATATAACATATCAAGAAAAGAAAACCGCAATTCCAGATTATATTTATTCTAATACCATGAACGGAAGGCATAGTCCCTTTGCGTACACTTAACTAATACTAATGCAGATAAATAATATCTTGTTCAAGGCTATACATGCTGAGTCTACTATTAATTGAATCTGTTTTAGAGAGGAATTGATTCACAATAGCAAATCCTCACAAGTATACAATGGTAAATTTCTGAAGTTTTTGCTTGAAAAATAACAAATTATCAATTCACATAATAGATGCTTATACATTTGATGTCAGTCAATGGATTACTAGTTTCAGTTATCATGCTGTTTATTATAATAATAATAAATAATAAACTGATGTTTTTGATCATTTGTCCACAACATATATATAACACTGTACAGCTCAACAGTACCGCAAATGACATCCTCAAAAATTATCATCAAAACCAATAAACACGTCTCTAAAACTGAAACAACAAAAACTGAACATTATGACTTCCATTTATTGCAGGACTGTTATACCAAACTGTAGTGGTTTAAACCACGTGTACCTAATTAACTGACAACACGGTGCATTTCGTAACTCAATTTGTAGGTTTGTAGATTAGGATATTACATACAGCTGTTAGCTGGTTCTTTATTTGTGTATCAATGTAACTTAAGCGCCTCCTTCCAGTATCGTTTAAATGCAATTACGATATAACATCATCTTCATTTCACTTATATGGAGTATTTATTTTCCTTCATATGGTAATATTGTTCACCCAATGCTAGGGCACACGTGAGCTAGAGAGAAAAACCAAACAAGCTAACGTTAGCCTTAACGTTATCTTTGA
Source organism: Cebidichthys violaceus (assembly GCF_023349555.1). NCBI lineage: Eukaryota > Metazoa > Chordata > Actinopteri > Perciformes > Stichaeidae > Cebidichthys > Cebidichthys violaceus. The sequence continues at coordinate 5,465,042 of NW_027176329.1, read as the reverse complement.
AATGCTTAACGCTAGCTTAATCAATTACGTTATTCATTAATAATATAATTAGAGTAACGTGGGATGTCTGGCAGAAAGGCTGTTGCCGCCGACTTACCGAACGTTACATTTTGAATGTTTAACTCTCGACTTCACATCAGCGACTTCAACTAGTTACGCTAGCTAGCGGTTGTTGACTATCAAGCTAAAACACCGCTAACATGGCGTTTCCCTTTAAATTGTGGAATTCGTCCATCAACATGTTGTTATTTGTAGGCGTTAGCGTTAATTACTCAGTTGTTATAGGACGACTTTACTAAATATAACTTGTTTAAAACGACTAACTAGCTTGTTAGCATCGTCCAAACAGGCCTTTCCTCAACCGGCACCGCCTTGCTAACACGGCTAGCTAAGCTAGCTAGAGAAGCTAAGAGTGCTTGTGACTCCGAGTTACGACGCAATACAATATAAAGAAAACAGTTTCGAATACAAATCGCTGGTAGATAACCCCGTAATAAATCGCAACTGTTGAATATTGATACAAGTATTCGTTTTCAGGCGGATTTACCTTCGAGATTAGACTCTCTCTTTGCTTTATTGTCGGTCTCTTTTTTTGAAATCCGGAAGGAATTTCAAAGGAGGCTTTTAATCGTGCCATCCAGTTAAAACGTACCAAAGAAACAGGCAGCGCCCCCAGCAGGACTGGAGCCAAACTGCAGCGTCTCATAGGTTAGCTGGCCAGTCCATATGTAGAAACCGGCGCTGGTTCTTACAATGTATGGGTAATGTGTGCGTGACAGCTTGACGTACATGTATCAGGTGATACGAAATTAAACGAAATCTACATGCGTTAAATCTAAATGAAAATAACAAGTATAGATCACATTATTGAACCGTTAACTCAATATATATTTATATAAATCCGCCTGAAAACGAATACTTTACTTTCAAATAGTCACGAACACAAGAGCACACAAACGTATATATGAAGAGCTTATATATGAAGAGTTAATTTGCAAACTCACCAGTTTGACTGATTTCTATGACCGCAATAAAAAAAACACTACTTGACCTGAGGAAAATAAATCCAAAAAGTGCTGTTTTTGCAAAAGAACTCTTCATGGGGAAACAACAAATAAACATGAATATGAGATGATTGTTTATAGGCCATGAAGTAACTCCCACAGAGTTTAACATGACATACATTTCATTTCTTGAAATTTCCCATCATGTATAAAGCTACAGCTTCATTTGATACCAACTCTTGTTAAGTCTAATGGGTCAAATTAAAGAGTGATACTGTTTTACTTAAAACTGCAATGAATCCTTCTACATTTTAAGAGAGTAGTCTTAATTATTATCACACCTCCATCCTGGGAGCTCTCCCTAAAGTCTCTTCCTCTTTTCTCCCCGTTAAAGGTTTTTTTGGGGGGAGTTTTTCCTGTTCCGATGTGAGGGTTCCAGGAGAGAGGATGTCGTATGTGTACAGATGCCATCTGAGGCAAATTTGTGATTTTGGGCTATACAAAAATATATTGAATTCAATTAAAACGGAACCACAATTTACGTGCAGGTGAATGAAGCCGATATGGGACATTTGAATTATCATTAGATATGGTTGAAGCTGGTTGATATGATATAATGATGTATAATCAGTCTCAGCGGGCCACTTCACCTTTTAATACATCCATTGTCACATTTTCACACTTAACTGAATCACATGCATGTGTGGGGTTTATTAGGAGCAGTAATGATTGAAGTAAATATAATCTGAAATCTGTTTATATTTCAGCCCTGTTTTCTCAACATACTTTAATTACTGAGTGATGCCAACTGTGAGGTTTTATAGAACACATTTACGTTCACTTGGTAAACCTGGTAACATGTCACTTTATTTTATAAAAATGGACAAATAATATTTTAATTGCCGAATTTGATTATTAATTTTATATACAACAAACGGAACTTTGCCACTGTTAAATGAAAAAAGACGTTTTTCAAAATCACAAATATTACTTTGGGCAGACATTTTTCAAGTGATTACATACATGTTTTTATTGTATTTGTTGTGTGATCCAGTGTCTTCTGCATCCCAACTAAAAGTAAACCTTAAAGAGTAAAATTATCGCGTGTATTTTCCACCAACAGAAGCAAGGTTTCCTGCATTCTCAGTATTTAAAGTGGTCTTGTTCCGCAGACGAAGGAACGGCTCAGCTCACAGCTCACAGCTCACATCCCCCCAGAGGAGGTCAGCTAAGAGGCAGACAAGACAGAGAAGGTACAATCAGTATTTTAGAGTTACATTTTTTTCCCAGTCCCAGTTTGCAGTCCTAACATAGTTTAGACACATAAAGAAGTTGACGTAGTTGTTGTGATGTCACCAGTTGGTTTGTAGACTGCCATTTTGAAGCCTTCAGATCGGTGTTTTTGTCTGTCGCCATTTTGGCCATCTTTTTTGCAACCAGTGAACAGAAGTGACCATATTTGAACTGTGGAGGAGTGACAACTTGGTAGAGAATACGGCTATGGTAGCGGTAGTAACCTGTCAATCACATTAAGCCCGGCCTAAAGCATACCCTGCTTTATGGTCTGTTTGACTGTAAATGGATCATAATTTACTAAATGAACTTCATGCTGTATCGAAGAAGACTTGAAACTAGAGATTGAGACCATAAACATTGTGAGTCATTTTCTCATTGACTTCTATACAATCAGACTTCTTTTTGCAACCAGAGGAGTCGCCCCCTGCTGGCCAGTAGAGAGAATGCAAGTTTAAGACACTTCTGCATTGGCTTCGCTTTTTAGAACCGGAGGTTGCCGTCTCGGTTGGACCCAGCACCAGCCCGCTGTGATTACTGGCGCTGGGCTTCTGACTTGCTGAATGCCAGTCTGTACAGTTAACCGCTAACTGAGGGTTTCCCAGAGCCCACAAAATAAAAATAAGTTTCCTTATTTCTTTGGATTTAATCCAATAGACGAACTATCAAAACATACACAGACCCTGTAACTTCAACGTGGTTGACGAGCCCTTGGAGGAAGTTCTACGTCTCCGTCCTGTCATGCTGGACTGAGGACAGACTGGACGCTACGATGACTCACTATCAGAGACAGGACGGGCTGGGCTAGCTAGCATGCTAGTTTCAATAGATATCTCTGCAACACAACACATCTTTGACAAACGTCAACACTGTAACTTTGTCACACTTTCTTGATAATGTTAAAACTAAAATTTGGCCACATCTGACACATTGCTCCTTTAATCCTGGTTCAACGACATGAAGCACTCTGTAACCTTGTTTTTAAAGTGCTGCATGAATAAAGTACATTTTTGTTATTATTTTTAATTATTGAGTCTTACCTGGCTTCGTCTCCTTCCCTGAATCTGCTGTGGAAGAAGATTCAGATTAGTCAAGTGTTTTCAGAAACAATAGCCGTTGGTAAAATGATGCACCACCTTCCTAAAGTTTGAAGCTGTAATGTAGTGATGTAGTTACGGCTTTTCAGTTTTGTTCAGTCAGTGTAACTTTCTAAAACCCTTTTATTACAGCGTTTCCATTTTGTCCATTTTACTTACCTAAACTTACCTCGGAGCACTTCGTTCAGGGGCTTGTGGTAAATACAGAATACCTCCCCTTAACTGATGTTTCACAACTTTACACCTTTCCTTTCATTCACCCATTCACACACGTTCATGGCAGCTGCTCTCAGGATCAAACCTGTCTCACCAACTAAAGAAATATTGGATACGGTACATGAGCTACTTTGGTGTATCTGAGGAAGTTGCCGTAGAGAGCCATACATTCTGGTTCACATTTGCAGGGATACAAATAAAGATACTGAGCCTGAAATAGAATTAGCACTTTTTTTTTGTCTGTTTAGTAAAATCAGCACAGTGAGTCGTAAGGTTTAAAATCTGTAAAATTGTTCTGGACATACTAGACATCTAAAGCATTCCATCTTTCCGAGTGCACTTACAAATAATGCGGAGGTGGGCAGTTTATTCTTGTGCAAAAATTCCATAATAAGCATTCAGTATATTGTAATTCAAGTGATCTGAAAATTATACTTCTGCACTTCCTCTTGGCTGTTTCCAGGCTTTAGAGAAATCTAGCCTGTGACGGGAGACTTTGGCCAATCACAGGTCATGACAGAGACGGGGCGTTCCTATTGGCTGTTCCACAAAGGCATATGAGTGTGCACATCCTTTCAGATGGTGAAAGCCAGATTCATCCTGCAGGAAAAGTTGCTATTGGCAAACAGCTGTGTATACTGCAAAGCAATCCCCCAAAAAAGGAAGACAAAAAAAAGGGAATCTGACAATTATCGGCCAAGCTTCTCAGAGATGGAGAGAAAATGATGCTAATAGATGAGCCCTCTGCTAACAGTAGCCACGAGCTGCTGTGAGCTAGTCACAGCCGGCTATCTTTAGCAGAAGGCTAATCTATAAGCAACATTTTACGTGCAAATGCCCGCCCTCGTCTGGTGGGAGGGGCTCAGGACAGAGAGGAGAGCTACAGGATGACGGCTGCATTTGAAAATTCTAAATTACTTCTTTTTTTTCTTTTTTTTTTACAATATGCTGAAAGATTATAATTTATAGCCCAATGATGGCAGAAATTAAACCGCCTACCCCAGCTTTAACTGGTCCGCCTTTGATTAAGGCTGGAGAGGTACAAGTTTCAAACGAACACTACGTTCTCGGATTTCTTTGCAGGAATGAACAAACTCATCCGAGAGAAGAGTTAATCGTTTGTCTTCATGAAACTAAACTTAAATCCAGTTCATAACCTCTCAAATAGGAACAGGCTTCGGAGGAGAAACGCTGCACACGACCTAAACACAGTTTCATCACTTTATTACAGTAAATGAGTCCATATTATACAGAACATACACAGAACAGAGACAGACAGGTTTGTGTTTCTCTCTCCGTCTATCCCTCCATCACTCATCAGTCCACCGGGTAGGATGACACCAAAGTTAACGGCATTGGAGTAAAGAATAATGAATAACATGTGACATATCAACTCATTAAAGAAGCAGGAATGTCCCTCGGTTACAACTGGTGTTCCAGAGACTTTGAAAACACAGACAAAAAGTAAAATTTTTGAGATTTGGTTCACTTGAAACATTTCTGCATGTTGCCTGGCAACTAACACGCACGCACATGATAGGTGGCTCTGTTTCTGTCACAATACAAAAGTCTGTGTGATCAGTAGTAGCAGCAGGTTTGAACGCCATTCAGCACAAGTTGAGTACAAGCAGGACATCATGTTGTGATTTCTAGTCCGATTAAACACTCTGAGATCAAGTCAGACACGACATCACTTCCTCAGTGACCTGTAGCAAAAACGTTTGTTTCTTAATACTGCACTATAATAACATATAGCAATCTGTCACCACACACGAAGTTCTGTTCCAAAACGAGTCAAAGGAACTGCGAAAGAAAAAAGGAAGCAAAAACTGTGATTTTTAAACATTTAAAATAAAAGTTTTGGGAAGAACTACTGAACGTGAGGAGTTGTATAAAGACCTTCATCTCCTCATCTCTTCTTGAGGCCAGAGGCTTGAGACTTTTTCTTCTTTTTAGTATTTCATAGCTGCTGTGTTTACATTTACCATTTTAAATCTCCTAAATTTAAGACTGGAACATATTTTCAGCATCCAAGTTCACATTGCTCTTCATGTGTGTCCTGCTGGTTATCAAGGTACTTTGATTGTACAATAAAAGGGTCACCAATGGCAAAAGAAAATAATGTGTCTTGAGAACGTTTCACTACAACTGGCGTGTGCAGAACTCGTCGAATGACGACTGAACAGCTCCCTCTTGTGAAGAATCTGCAGCACGTCAAGTGTGACTTGGAGTCCCAGACTGAGGACAGAGCAGCTGTTAGCTTTACATCATTGGTTGAAAATGTACTAGTTTACGTGAGCACACGTCATATTTTGTTTTACAGGAAGAAAAGCCGATTGGATTTTGACGTAAAAATACAAATAAATGGACTTTTTAAAAAAATTGTTTTGCCTATATTGATAAATATGAGTGGGGATGTGATCTGAAAGGGTTAGAAGGGCTTTAAAAAAAAGATAAATGTCCTCTTGACTTTAAAGGTGCTTAAAAAAAAAAAGCTCTTTTAAATTAAATCATCGAAAAGTAAAACAAACAATGGTTTCAGACATTTTGCATTTATTATACTGTGTGGATCAACATTAGATGTAGACGAGCAGGTTGGAGAGAGCGCTGTCACGCTAACATGACATGCCTTGGTGCTTCAGATTTTTAGAGGGGTCACATCATGTTTTAAGAGAGTATATTTTTCCATCCAGAGTGAACAGAAAGAGAAGCATTTTGGAACAGAACCCTTGAAACAGTCAGACGGTCCCACAGAGGGCCGGACAGGGAGGACAGCTGAGTAACAACGTTGTTAACAGCTACTTTACATTTATCACTGGACTACGAGAGAGCGAGAGGAGGGGGGGGGGGGGACACAGAGAGAGAGAGGGGGAGAGAGAGGGAGAATTAGAGGGAGAGAAAGTTCATCAACAAACATGTGGTTGATTTTTTCTTCTTTTTTTTTCTTTGCAGTATTTACATTTTGAATTGTGAAAAATAAAAGAAACTTATTTACAAAAATGCACAAACTAAGACTGCTTCATCGGCGGGATGAGGAGAGATACGATATAAACAACTCTGTCATAAAAAGTAAAAAGATGAAAATAAAAATCAGTGATATTTACACGTGCGATAAGAGGGAAAGTGAGGGGAGCGATGGCTTCTGACATCAGAGGGATGAGACCAATCGGCCGGTGTTTTTGAATCTCCCCAGCAGGGTCACACCTTTTCATGGCCACAGAGAGTCTGACAGCTCTGAGTGTGAACGCGCCCTGCAGAGGGAATCCAACAGGCTGCTTTGGTCTCTGGACAGCAAAAAAAAAAGAAGCAAAATGAGCCCCGCAGGACTGGCAGGTGAGACTTGGGGGAAAACTGTTGGTGGGAAAGAGAATGAAAGATGCTCTCCACTCTCCTCGTATAAAATCAATGTGAATGTGCCCAATGTGGTGGAATTAAAAAAAGAAAACGCAAACATGGCTGCAGTGTAAAAACAGCAGGTGGAGGCATGGAGCAATAGTATCAAATATACTATACTACAAACTTTCAAGTGGTCTGTACTGCTTACTAAAAACCTGTATTGTTGACTGCTCTAACCCCAAAAACACTGGCTGTTCAGACTTGCAGGTTGGAGATTGGTCTTCTATTCTTGAGATAATACATTCCCTGACCCATGACCTCAAACAGCTCTCTTTTGTTTTTTAGGATAAAATTCAAACCGGTCCTCCCTGCTTGAGAGTCAAGTTAGACTACTATTCACATTAAGCACATCTTCCTTTCTGCTTCTGTGCACATGTCCATTCATGTTATTTTAGTCTTCATACAGAGAACCTGTTTTCAATCATTTCCACTGATGGACCTACAGTTCACCAACAACATTTCAAAGCCCTCTCTGGCTGAAATGAACTGACATCCGATTCTCGTCCCCAAAAACAGAGAAATAAACACATTTATGTTTAGCACCCCCCACCCCCTCGTTGAGTTTAAGAGAACATGTAATCCCTGTCCCGGCATTCTGAACTTTCTCTGCTGCACTTCATCAACAGGAGGACCGACAATCACTCAGCTCTTGGGAGTACAAAAACATTTTTTCCTACACTAACATCAGGACACCAATAATATTTCAGCTGGGGGTAACATTTGTGTTTGTTCTGCCGATGTATTTCGGGGGATCTTACTTTAGAACATTGTGAAATTAAAACAAATTTTAAAACCAGCCTTTTGTTTTCTGTATGACTACATGTCAACAGACAGTAGAGGAAGTGTAAAGGGGAGCCATTAAAGGGCAACTTCTGGATTTCCCATGTTTTTCTGTCTATGTGACTAGTTTTGAAAACGGTCCAGTATTGAGGGAGACCGCTGCAGATGGCAGTCCTGAAACGGGCTGCAATGTCATCGCTAGGGTCAACTCCTCAATGTACGTCCACTAAAAGTGACTGTTGTTGGCACCGACAGGCTCGCATTGTTTTCATAAGTGTCTGAACAACATTATGAAAAAACTCTACAGAAAAATAAAGACCTTTTCTTTAGCTTTCGCTCGGTTTGCGTTTGAGTCTAAACAGGTCTGGTTGGCGAGAGGGTCAGGCCTGATCCACGTCGTCAAAACCTTTTCAAAACTAAAATGCTTACATTGCCCTAAAGAATTGCTTTGCAGCCCTTTAAGCGTCTCCCGGTCGGAGTGCTCTCACTTAATACTGGACCAACTTCAAAAATGTTGTCCCCACATGATAAAATAAAAAAATACCAAAGTTACCCTTTAAGTAACAATATTAACCACATGTCAAGAATTTTCACAGTTTAAAAATCAATCAATCAAATCAATTTTCTTAAAACAATTTCAGACTTTTTAAAAGTAGCAACTGTTGAGTAGGGCAACTGCCCTGATTCAAATGTGTTCACTTCTATTCATTCAACACATCATGACCACAATGAACGTTAGTTCCGTTCTAAAAGCTCAAAATGAAAAAAAAAAAAAAAGAATCAGAATTTTAGTGGAACACGCCTTCAAAGACACGTCTGAAAACAACCGCTTCCTCTACATTCACTCAGTTTTTTACGCCCCTTCTGGTTTAAAAGGGGCGTAAATAAATTTTCTTCAGCAAGTAAATTCTGGAAACAATTTCTTCAAGAAGCATTGGTGGCCGTGATACAGAACCTCTAGTTTCTTAGACGAGCTTCACAATCCGTTTACGTTTCTATTGCTGCAATGACAGCTGGTTTTTTATCTACTCGTGAACACAACTAACTAGCTGGTAGGACAGAGAGCAAGCAGCGCACTGAGCGGCGTCCAGTGATGTACTAATATTTACACTATACACCATTTCAAAAGGCTCGTTCTCTTGATCTGCTTTTAGCTGAGCCCCACACGTTCTCCACAACAGACATAGACCGGTCTAAACTTGAGGGGTATTCCTCTGGGTGGCCTAACAAATGAACACCTCTGCCCTGCCGGATGTGGGAACGAGTCGGACAAAAATCACGGATAAAAGCTTAAAAGGAGTCTAAAATCCATGATTGATCTTACCTATGTTTACTATGAGGGAACATCTCACGCTTTTACCAGGCAAAATTCTCTAGATCAGGACACAAACAGAAGGACAGGTGACTGGTGATTCCCAGTCCGGCCTGTATAAAGTAATGGAGCCACTGAACCCTGATTCACGTAAGGGGCAAAGCACCTCCGACCAAACACTGATAACTGCTACTGATGAGGTTTTCTACTCAATCTAAACCCTAACATCAGGCTGGAGTGGTTCAAATAACGTGGCTGGAGCATGAAGGACTCCATCATCCCGGCATCCGCTCTCCTTTACCCTGATGACCTACGAGAGGCTACTTCTGATCTCGTCAGGCAGTGTACAGTTCAGACGCAAAGAAACACAGAAGAATATAAAAAAATAATCTTAGGTGGAAAAAAATAAAATAAAACTCTGGCGAAAAAATGTTTTGCGACCACATGATGCGTTCTATTAGGCAAATAAATTAAACACAAATATAAAGAAGAAAAAAGTTGATTTAAAAAAAAAAAGGAAGAAAAAAAAGTTATATTACAGAGGACCAGCCCCCACTATTGAACCTTCACCTGACCACCTGAGCAGCAGCGAGATGACTACTCTTTGTGTGTGTGCGCGTGTGTGTGTGTGTGTGTGTGTGTGTGTGTGTGTTTAACAATCACCTGCCCTAGTTACAACCCCTGGCAGCTAAAGAGCTAATGTTTGTTTGTTCAATGTATTTACTATACAAAAACAGATCATCTAAGAGGAGAGCAAGCAGCATGGAGGAAAGCACTAGAGAGTGTGTGTGTGTGTGTGTGTGTGTGTGTGTGTGTGTGTGTGTGTGTGTGTGTGTGTGTGTGTTGAGATAAGGGTGAGGCTCGCAGGCAGGCAGGTGAGAAGCTGCTTCAGATGCTGTTAAGAGATCCGGGTACTGAACTGTGTTGAGATGAATCGGAGCCGGTACCATCTGAAGGACACAAGAGGGGGAACAAAAGACAGTCAGAGGTAAATTAACAGTCCACGACTCAAAGGACCTGACAGCAGTATTTTACATAACAAGCCGTAATTTAAGAAAATACAGATTTCTACAGACTACACAACGTTTTCAAACCACTTGAAAATGTTCCTATTGAGAGGAGAAGAGTGACCACGGCTGTAACTGAAAACATAACGTTATTTGATACGTGCATTCTGAAATCTGTCATTTCTGAAGAAGTGCCCAGTACATCAAATCTAGTTAGTTCATGAAAAGTTTTATTGATTTCATATCCAATACTGCCACCGTGTGTCAAAAAAAACAAACAACAACCATTACTCTGAATACAACAACAATATATAGTAGAGATGCAGCGATCAATCAGTTGATGATCAAAACCGGACAGTTTTTAGCCGATGCTCGGTGAGGAGTCGGTCAGTTACATACTTCACCCACCGCACCACACAGCGGCACAGACACACACATCACATGTGTCTCTGAGTGAAGAGGACATAGAGCTCTCAATCCGTTACAACAACAAGTCATGGAGGAGCAACCTTAAAACATTTGGAACAACTAACTCAATCACACACCTACTATATTATAATTCATTCCCATGAATGCTGATCAGTGACCTAACGTTGAAGGAGGTTGCATTGACTGAACGGAAATGATTACGCTATGATGTGTTCAAATGTAATCCTATACAATTTTGTTTTCAGTGAGAAACCTGAATAAACTCAGTTGTTTGAAAACAATCTTTTCACAGCAGTATATATACACATGTATATATAGATATCAGAGAGTGAATTATGACCTATTTAACTTTCCAAATCTAGTTCTAACCATCTTATAATATATAAATAGTACTAATGCCAAGATATGTTGTTAATCAGAGCAGGTATTTCAGTAAAAACACAATCATTTATTTCCTTTTGGTTTCAATTGCGTGTTTTCTGCAAATAAACACTATAGATGACAATAAAAAAAAGGATAACATTTAGATTTTCCGTGACGGTGGGAAAAAGTCTTGAGCCTTGCAATCAATTAAAGAAAATCGGAATGGGCGGGTCAAAGATTTGTAAAAAAAATCAGACAATCGTCCAAGAAAACTGCAATCGGTGCATCTCTGATATTTAATACAGAACTGCTAACAATTTTTTAAAATCAATTTGAAATAAAAGTAGTCAGTTCCAACCTAGAATAATCCTGCAGGACTGTCAAACAAAACCTAGTCCCTTTGACACATTGTAAAAAAATAAAATACATAAAATAGACCGACTTTACCTCCTTAGCTAATTAAAATTCAGTAAATAACATCTAAAAAAAAAAAAAAAAGAGTGTTAAATCAATATAATTCAAAATTTTGACTTGTGATATCTGAATTGTTTTTTTATAATGGTATTCATTTTTAACACCACCATGATATTGACAATAATACTATAACAACATTAACAGAAGAGTTCCCCACCGTGGGCGGAAGCAGCTGTGTGAGAGCGGGCGTGAGGAGGAATGAGGGTTGAGTTCAGCTGGGGCTGGATGGACAGCTCTGCAGAAAATAAAAGCAGAGTTTATATTTAATGAGGAGTCATTTATCAAGAGGACAGCGTCACAGAACAATAGGATAGTGTACGCTGCATTAATGGCACCTCCTCTGAGGTCACAGCGTTGGCAGAAAACAAACCAAGAGACACCAACTGTTTGTATTTAGAGACACAGATGGTGATGAATCCATCGAGCACAACGTCAACACAAATTAACAATCTGTCAACCAAAACGGATGGAAATCGGGGCAGTTCACCTCAAAATCTAAAATACATATTTTTGCTCCTATCTGTAGAGCTATTTATTAATCTAGATAGTTTTGGAGTGAGTTGCAGAGAGTTGGAGCTATCGACCATAGAGATGTCTATTCTCTCCAATTTAACTGAACTAGATGGCACTTGGCTTGTGGTGCACAAAGAAAATTTATTTATTTTTTTTTTGGAAAAACTCAACATCAATGTCTCTTTCCAGAAATCCTGACCCCGTTACTCAAGCTAATCCACAGACCCTGTTGTGAGAAATTTCACGTAGGAACTATTTTCTCTCCACCAAACTACACCCACCAACCGTATCAAGACGCAGAAGGACAGCGTGCGTCTACTCGTGGACGTACCTGTGGTGCTGAAGTTGAAGAGCATCGGCAGTTCTCTGCCGCTGGGCAGTCGTGTGTTCGGCTGACGCAGCTCTTCGAAGAAGCCGTGCGAGCAGGCCTCTAGTGGGGAGAACCGCGAGGCCGGCGTGTACTCCAACAGCCGGGAGCAAAGGGTAATGGCCTCTGGAGGGGTGCGAGGTTTAAACACCTGAGGAACGAGAAGAGTGTGAGTCCAAGTATCTGCCAAAAATCACATCTACACTAGACAGTTTCTAGCATCGATGCAAAGCACTGTGTAGGTGTTAATTCATCAAAACCACCCAGTATGTAAATTGTACTGTTCAACTGTTTTGAGTATTTACTATCTACTGGAGGTTAGCGTGACACTCCGATGTTCCATTTACATCATTTCATTTTAGCACACGAGGTAAATGTAGGACTTCAAATAGTATAGAAGAGTTCTGAATCTAAAAAAATCAATTGCATGCATTGGAGTAGAAAGCTATCCACTTTGTAGTACATGTTAAAGGGCCACTTCTCTGGGTTTCTGTACTCTTTAAGTGTCACAGGGTTAATCGACATTCAGCAGGAGGGCACTAAAGCGCTTCAACTGGCAGATTTAAATAGACTGTGTGGGCACCAACACGTCCACTGGTATTCTCTTCTTTTGTTCTGAGAAACTGGTGTAGTGTCCGTCACTTTCTGGAACAAATACCTTTGTATGCATGTAGAAATGTAAAACATTTGTAGAGTTCCCCCCACACAAAATTCGTCTCAAACCCTATGAAGAGTGTTGCAAAAATCGTCATCATTGACACATGGATTCATTCTAGATGTCAGACAGTACAGGCCTTGAGAATACTCACTGCCCTGCAGTGTCTTTCCCTGGGTGTTTACTTACCTTGGTCCATGGATGAGCTTTGATCTGAGGAAACTTGAATTCTGTGTAGTTCGGGTTCATCTCTCGGATTTGTTCCCTTGTCGGGGTTCCCAGCACCTGAGAATAGATGTAGGAGTATGAGCAGTATTCTACAGACACACCGACGAGCACAAACCAAGTATATATCAAACTCCTCTAATCTCCACTGAAAAGAGGAATTACAAGTGACCCTACGATCAGTTCAGCAGCACACAGGACACCTCATAAAACGCACTCACCTTGATAATCTCGACAAGCTGGTCCACCCCGCTGTCACCGGGGAATATGGGTTGTCCGAGCAGCAGCTCAGCCAGTACGCAGCCTGCTGACCAGATGTCAATGTTTGCCGTGTAGTCCGTTGCACCGAAAATGAGCTCAGGGGCGCGATAGTACCGAGAGCAGATATACGACACGTTGGGCTCCCCGCGGACCAGCTGCTTGGCGCTGGGGAAATACAAGAAATCAGATCAAAACGATAAAGATGGCAGCAAAGAATGGCTGAGGTCCAAGGGGATGGAAGGTGTGAACTATTGTGCTATCAAGAGTTCTTTGTTTTATTCCTCTTTCAGCAGACTACAGAGTAGTCTGGATTTGGGTCAATCTCAGCTGGATTTTATGCCAACCGGCATTTAACATTGTGGCAAAGTAAAAAGTAGCCTCGCCACAGTTTTACACCAGCCCAACACTAGAGAACACTGCGCAAAACAAGCATGGTCAGGATAAAGAAGTAGGTCTGCCATATTGAATACAGAGCCATGATGCCACTGGGCTGCTTGAAATGGTTAATTCATGCCTAAACCTTCGGATATTATCTGCAGTGCTGTTCACTCTGCACGTACAAACATGCTACACCTCTTGTTTTCACCGTTGTGAAAACCATTCTTCCATCTGCTCATGCAGCTCACCTGCCAAAGTCACACAGCTTGAGGATGGCAGTTTCTGGGTCGACAAGCAGGTTTTGGGGCTTGATGTCTCTGTGACAAACGCCCTGGGAATGGATGTATGCCAGACTACGAAACAACTGGTACATGTACACCTGAGGAGGTCACAACATAAGAACAAGGTGTTAAAATGACAACAATAGAGTGCTTTGTATTACTGTGTTAGAGTTTCAAAGATGCCCTCTTGTGAGGTGTTTAAGAACAACCCGTTCCAAAGAAACAATACGCATTAGTACTTGTACAAAACACAGAAAGGTCTTGGTAGGAACAAGCTGAAAATTACCTTCACATATATGATAGGAATGATGCTCTTGGCCTTGTTAAAATGCCTGGCAACCCTGTAGACCGTCTCAGGGACAAAGTCCAGCACCAGGTTGAGATATACTTCATCTTTCTGTGCAGCACGGGACAGAGAGAGATCGTTGTGTTAAAATGTGCATGATTTCATATACGTTTGCCCCACCCACTGTTATACAAACCAATGTTACAGGAACACAAAATGCCAAGGCTGTTGATTTACAAGATGAATATTTTATTTTTTTTATCTAAAAATGAAAATTAACACATAATCCAGTAATTTACTTCACCAACAACATCTAAAATCAGAAGTGTTTCATTATTTGTCAGTCCAAGAAAGGGACTGCTTCCCTTTTTTCTGGGTTGGGTCTGTTTCTGCTGCATCTGTGTAAAGTTATATTTCATGTGCATTACCAACAGACATAATTTCCTCTGTTTTACTGCAATCTCCTGAAACTATGGTGCTGTGAGATAAGGTTGTGTAAATATGGTGACTTGGTAAACAGAATTTGATTTACAAATGAGAAAAAAAATAAAATAAATACATGAGCTGTACCTTCTCTCCACTGGAGTAGAAGAAGTAACGTAGCCTGACGATGTTGCAGTGGTCCAGCTTCCTCATGATCTGTAGTTCCCGATTCTGCACGTGAGCGGAAAGGTGAGAAATCAAGAACACAAACATGAGAGGAACTTTATAAAAGAACCTCACGTACATAGAACTAACCCCAAACACACTTATTCCAAAACCAACTTAATCATTTAGGAACAACTATCATTGAAAACAAAATCAAACAGGTGGGAGACAATGTCTGACTCCAGAACAGATGAAAGGAGAGAACAAGAGAACATGTGGATAAATGAGTTCATTACCTTGAACCTCTTATCCTGCAGAACCTTCTTAATGGCCACCATCTCCTGGCTGTCGATGAGGCGAGCTTGGTACACCACACCAAACGACCCATTGCCAATCACCTGATCACAAAAGAGGAAACAGTCAGACACTCGGCAGCAAGTACAAAATACAGACATGATTTCATAAGGCTCTTAATTCTGACTGTTGATATAGAATTTGAGGGTTGGAATGGAGATTACAATTTATAATAACCATTGTCCCAACTGTTCAGTTTATGTTCATTTTCAGTTTTAAAAGTGTTGCAACAATCTGAAGTAGGTCAGCTGCAAATTGTGATATTGGTTTTGGGGGAAGAGTTTGTCTTCACAGCACAGACAGGTTTGAGCTAACAGCATCATTCCTATACAAATGTTTAAATAAATTGCTTATAAATTACTTTAGGTTCTTATCATACATGACAATGTATGGAAAAACATTTTAAAACTCGTATGCTAACAATAATTCATTTTTTCCTTTACTCCCATGATACTTTTGCCTCGCAGTGACCCGTCTGCTTTCCGGTTGGCTGACTGAGGTTGGTGCTGCGTTCATATTGAAATCATGACGGGAAAGAAAGATATTTACTCCAAAGTAGATGAATAATGCCTCTAAAGTGAGACTCTGCCGATCCTCAGCAGGCTCTGGACTTGGGCAGCACATGTAGACAAACGGTCTCTCTCCTTGCCGCTCACCGGCTGAGCAAGAAAGCCCGGAAAGGGCCGCCGTTCATCTGCATGCACCGCCTGTGCTGCGGCGATACACAGCCAGCCGGAAAACTGGCAAAGCCTCACCACAAGCAAGACCATGGTGAGTGAAAAGGCAAAAGCTGTCCGTTTTTATTACCCGATATCCACGTAATATATATAGTTATGTCAATTAGATAGTAAACTGCTTGACAAATGAAGAAAAACAAAAAGAAAACCGTAGTTATAAATCTACTTCATCTGCTTATAGTGATCAATGTGACCCGGAGAAGCGTTCTCACTAAAAGCGGTTCCACTGTTCACTGGTTTCACACGACACCTTGATAACCTTCAACTGCAGCAGACATTGGAAAAGTGTCAATATTTCTGATAAGCCACAATAATAAGACTTTGAGATAAAAAAAATAAATGTATGCGAGCAAACTATTACAGAGACATTAAGTAATCTTAGAAGTGATAAAAGGAAACCAGCAGAAGGACCTGCAAAGGTACGAACAGTTACGCCCACTCAAAGCAACACCAACCTCAACCCATGTGGTGATTCCATTAGCCTCTCACTGACACAAGTATGTCACATTATCAGATCAGAGACAAGGCGGCTAGCAGAAAGTAGGCTATAAAGTCACCATTGAAAGCCATAAATCTCAGCACCTGGCAAAGTGATCATGGAGCTACTGGTATTGATCAACAACCTTATCAACTTCAGCCAGATATAGTGCAGTCATTTGGTGTAATGAGGTGATAAAAGCAGACGAGGTGATAAAGTTGCACTTCTACTCATGAAAAGGACAGAGCTTCTTCTGATGACACCCAGAGGACTTGGTTGGGCTTCCTTGCTCACCTTGATGTCAGTGTAGGAGACTTCCTGTGGGCGGTCCGGTCCCTGACCTGGTGTGGCCACGACTGTCGTCACCTTCCCGCTGTCTCCTAGGAAACAAGCAGCAACAGGTTTCAATGTTAGACCAGCGGAATATAACAATAGTGTTGTGATTCAGATCGCATAATAGCAGGTAATCTGGCAATTGCTTTATTTGGCTAAAACTTGTGAAGTTATAAAAAGGATTAAAGACAAACTTCTGGCTCCTTCCTACAAGGAGTTATGAAACGGCTTCACAATGCCCCCAAAACAATAACCCTCGACTTCCAACCCAGGACACTCGCTGCAGCAAGACTTAACATTTGGGCCGTCTCTCCGCTGGCCGTCTGAATATTTAGGTTAATGGCAGCCTGGTGAAGGGATGTCAACTTTACGGCGCCTCCAGGG
This sequence comes from Cebidichthys violaceus, assembly GCF_023349555.1. Lineage (NCBI taxonomy): Eukaryota > Metazoa > Chordata > Actinopteri > Perciformes > Stichaeidae > Cebidichthys > Cebidichthys violaceus. The sequence continues at coordinate 5,447,831 of NW_027176329.1, read as the reverse complement.
AAGTAGAGAGGAATGGCAGAGTTCATATTCAAGACACTGTGACTAATTAAACTGGCAATGAACCCAGAAATAGGCCAAGCGCTTTCTTTGTCCCGATAAACTGTTTTAAGTGATAAGAGCCTTTCATACAAGGATTAGTTTGTTACACCGTCCGGTGGCGACGCACTAGAATCGAGAGGATAGAAAAAATGCATTATTATACATTAATAAAGGATGGAAATGCTGCATACTACATTTTACCACATTGTTAATATTAACTCAGTCACACAACAATTCCTACACTGATGGCAGAGGCTGCTAATCAGGATCCAAACTAATGCTCATTCACAAACACTCACACACCAATGGCAAAGCCTTCAGGAGCAATTTGAGGTTCAGTATTCTTTCCTATGGATACTTCTAGATGTGAACTAGTGCTGCCAGATAAACAGTGTTTTCATTCATCATACTATGCACATGTGCAACAAATACATTGCCTGAAAAGCAATGAATAATTTTTTCAGAGATGGTTATCAAAACCCGGTATTAAAGGCCGCAGTATTTACTATCACGCTGAAGCCTCTCCGTGGCTGATCAGAGAGGCCGATGAGGGGAACCCCCTGAAGTGAACATTACGCAAGTTGACGACAACTACGCTTCCTACTGTTGGTACGTGCAATAAAACCTTGGCAAGGATAAAGCCCATAATTTACCAATGCACCTGTTCAACAAGCATACACATGATGTAAAGTCTCCATCTGATTATTTTATTACCATTATAAGTATAAACGTCATATTAAAGACAACTAGGCCGACAGGAAATGTATAGCTAATATGTTAAATGTATTTATTACGAGCCATATTTTCATTGCAATAATGAACAATGTTATCACACACTGCAGATTTTCCTCGTATCGTCATGTGGACAGGAGGCGCTATCTTCCAATTGGTAAATGACAATCTCTATTATATTATGTTGCTCACCACACAAACACATATTATAATTAAAAATGCAGAACTTCAACGACATTTTAGCCAGAGAGTGTTAAGGATGGAGACACCCGGTGAAAGCCTGGCAGGAGCGGACCGTCATGTGAGAGTTATAAGCGAGACGAGAAGTTTCAAACGCGCCACAATCTTTCGTGGAGATGTGTGAACTGTTTTTTGATGAGTCAGTCTGCAACATGCCTGTTGATTTGCAGAAGGAAGTGCGTAGAACAATGTTTGACGGGCACATAAGCACTGTGGGTTCCGTGCTGATTTTACAACAACCTGCTGCTGGTTGCACAAAATGTAACCGGCGGATCTGCCGTGCGTTACTGTGGCTCGACGGTGCGAGAGATCACACCAGGTAGAGACTACAGATGGAGCCGATACCTGCTGCCTTCAGATGGCTGTAAAGAGAGTGGCCAGTGGAAAGGAGAGACCTTCTGTGTGGCGCTATGGTGCACCAGAGGACACTAGGGGAGTACTCGACCAAAGAAATAATGAGTCGATTAACACTCGTACTAAACAATTAGTTGATTTAAGCGACAAATCTGGAAAACTGAGTTTCTCTACCAGGAATCATGCATAAGCTCCTTAGAAATACATCATTCAGCATGAAAAGTCATTTTAAAGTGACTTATCAACCGATCCAGCCGTCAAGTAATCGACTAATAGGTGGCAGCCCAAGAGAAGAAGTGTTGATATTTATATATTGAAAAGAATCACTTTTCAGCGCCTGGAAGCCAATATAGCGATAACCACCAAAACTATTACCACCTCAACGTTTACCCGAAGTCGGCACCTTTCTAAACCTCAGAGAAAGGGATTTCAATACAAAGTAGCATTAAAGCGTTCACATCAAAAGTAGTTTAGCCAACTTCACTAACATTTCAGCACTGGTGCTAAAAGCAGTGAACAGACACGAGTCATGTGATTCTCTTGACAGAATTGAAGTCGACTTGTCGGTCCTCTTAACTGAAGACTTGAATCGTCCACTTTTAGTGGACAGCCCTAGTGTGGTCACTGCTCATGCTACAGTATTCTCTGTCTGCACGACACTCAGCACAACATTGTGTATAGTAGTCAGAGGGGCTTCTACAGCTCACATAGGCAGATGAATACCCGTCAACACTATCATTCTGATAAATCACTGTGTACCACTACTCTGACTCCCCACAGCAACAGTTATTTACTTCACCCTTAACAAATACAACTTTTTCAGTCTGTCTATGACATTTTAGGTCATCAGAGTGGAGTTTAAGGCAGAGCGTGAACAGCAACATCCCCGGTTCGAGTCTGGCCCTCGGCTTTAGTTGCATGTCAGTATCTGCTGCCATTACTGCTGGTTAAAATTAAAAATAAAAATGTTTACATTTACTGTAAATTTACAAAATCCAAAAGGTAAAATCTTTTGAGGAAAATGTACGTGTTAGCAGCTTATATTTTTGCTGTTGAAACATTTAACACTGAAAGTGGCATTCAGAATACAATTGCTGAAAGGATTTGAACTAGCAGTTAAAATGGAAGTGTTCAAAGAAGTGGGAGTAAATTATATGAACAGTGAAAACTGTGAAGTAGTTTTTTTGTTGCAATTTGTTGCTGACCTGAGGGTTTGTGTCAAAGCATAAAAAAATGGAAAGGTGAAATGTCAGTTGAAGAGAGACAGATGAGTTAAAAGAAAGCACGGACGTTCTGCTTAATTCAAGTTGTGCTACTTAAGTTGCCACCTTACACATAATTTGCGGATTTATTTCAGTAATTTCGACAAAGAAAATAAGTTATAGTTATAGCCAGTTGAGAGATTACATTTTTCTCTGCTGATCTATGCTACTTAAATAATAAAGCGGCCTTTTGCCATCTAGCTGTCATTGTGCTGCATCACCCTGACCGTCTCTACATACTCAATGCTTTGTTTACCAAACAAGACAAGGCACTTATTGATATGGCCCTCTTACAGCCAGAACTCCACGTCCCGATGTTCTCGTACGTCCGTCCCCACGCACACATGGTGAATAGGCCGGCACCCTGGTGATATCTGTTACAGCTGAAACTGTGAGGCGTGCAGAGTGACCGGGTCACTGGGTTCTCGTAACTCAATGGCCCGGTTCATGAATACACATTCACACCGGGCGCCAGGTTAAAAGTAGGACAGAGAGTTAAAGGATACGTGTATGCCGACCGTCCACGGAGCTCCTCCTCTTACATTTTTTTTGCTGATGCATCAGTCAGCACAGCCGGAGACATCAGGGCTCTTTTTCCTGCTGCCATTCATTTCTTACAGTAGAAAAAAACACAACTGACACAGGATTGAAACTACCCTGAGGTCCATAATCTATCACAATAAAAGGTGCTGCCATACTCTGGCTTTGTCAGTGTGTCTGTTTTTATCATTGTTTCATTGTGTCTGAGCTCAGTGTTTGTTGGACACTCTGCTTCCTGTCATTCACAGAAGGAAACTCTTGTCTCTCGGAGGAAATACTCCCTGAAAAACAGGCCATTTTTCAAACTGTCACATCAATACCTATTTGTTTGGCATTTATATCAACTCAAAAAGGCAGATCATTTTTAGCCAGGTTTGACACCGCAAAATCGGTGTCTTAAAAGTACACAGAATACATATGGCCCCACTATAATCACAATACAATGTTTTAAATAGACATACTATTCTGATTAATGCATTTACCAGCAGACTTTCAATATTGTCCCGTCTTCATACACAAAAACACACTGTCAATACACAAACTCATCATATTAAAGCTAAGTAGCTTTAAGAGAATGAAGTTTACCTTATTAATATGCAGTGTAATGCAGCAAGATCTTCCAAAAATCAAACCAGGCCATCCGCTCTATAGGGAGAACCTCTGGTGTAAGTGCGAGGTTTCTATTAAGTATATAGTTTGCTCATGTGACAGTCTACCACAAAAACAGAATCAACACAACACAGTTGATCGAGATCATGCTATCATCTTTCAGGCCATGTCCGCACTACTCTGTTTCCATTTGAAAACGCATATGTTTTACTACGTTTACACTACGCCGCCATTTTCAAGCACCGAAAACGGAGGAGTTTGAAAACGCTCCCGAGGACGGATAAGTTTGAAAACTCCGGGTTGCGTCTTCATGTGGACGGACGTAAACAGATAAGTTTAGAAACGATGACGCCCACACCCGCGTTCGCTACTTGATTGGTTCTGATCAGTCATGACGTGTCCTTCCCTGATTCGTCACACCCCTATCACGTGACCCTTACCCGGAAGATCACAAACAACAACATTGATTACCCATCAACTACCAGGTTAATTTAACATGGAGAACTGATTACATGCGTGTCCAGCAGAGTTATCAGACCTACGGAGCGGCCGTATGAAGTCAGGGTTAGCGGCTTTAAGGAGGACGATGGACACAAAACGGAGGACTTTCCTGTCCTTATTAATGCTTATTTTGATCTGCACAACTATTGTGAAGTCCGCAGATAAAATGTAAAGGAACAAAAGCAGTAAATGCTCTCCAGTAGGACAGAGACTTCAGCCACCAGCAGAGCTACGAGTGAGAACAGACAACAACGAGACCGAGGAAACGAGTGAGAGACATGTGTTGACCACATTTATGGACCCATAATCATTATGTGTAAGTGTTCATTTTAAAGTAAATTTGATGTGAGAGAGAGATATATATATAGAGAAAGACCTGCAGCGCTGTAACTAAGTCGGAAAAATAAAACTTCAAAAACTTTCCACAAAATGTGTCTGAGTTTATGAGGAAGATTTTAGAGAAAAGAGAAAACACAACCTTTTCATTCTTAAAGACTACTTTATTTTTTTTTTTTTTACTAAGCAACCAATCTACTTCCTGTTTACATCAACACCTACCCGCATGCCCAGTGTACGTGAAGAGTCACGTGATATTCGTTTTCAGGCGTTTTTGTGTGTTTTGAAAACGATCTCCGTCCGTGTGGACGGAGATCGTTTTAGTTTTAAAACTCTGTTTTCGTTTAAAAGTCAACAGTACCTAAAATTTACATAAAGGAATTGTGGACAAAAGCCTTCTTGTGATAGCAATTTTCTTATATTTTCCAACTAAAATTTGTCAATTTGATTATTTCTCATAAAACCAGTCAGCGATGTCATCCACAGATGTCATCCACAGACAGTGAATAATAGAACAGCCGTAGTAATTATACTGAGATGTGGGGAATGTTTTCTGATTTACTGCCGTGAGCCTCACTTTCAAATCCCTTTGGGTGTAATACATTAACAACACAACAAAAACTTTTTGAACACACTAATTCACTGTTTGTGGACCAACTCCAAAAGTAGAACCCAATGAAATCATCAATTCTCTAGTTGATATGCCATTTTCTAAGACTCTGGGAAATATTTCAGTGGAATAAAATCAGTAGAAAATGAACTATATAGGGTAAAATGCCATCACTTTAAGCAGGAGGGCAAAAAAATGTATTATTTACCTCCCACTCTTGCCCATTAAGTGGCTGATCAGTAGTTTTATCTCTTTGTTTAAGTTCACATTGTACCACATTCTAGAGTCTTTTGCTCCAGAATGTGGTATCTTGAGGAATATATTATACAAACTGGAGTACTTAATAGAAACCCTTAACATTGTGTCATCAAACATCCACTACTGTTATTCATAATAACACATCACTGGTTGGTATGGCAACACAACATCCTTAATTCTCCATGTCCAAGTTTAATTTTTTTAAATGTCAAATCACATCATTCTCTCTCACAAATAGCTGGCTAACTGGGCTAATCCTGCCTCTTGAAATAACCTCCAGGTCTCCCAAACCCGACAGCGTATCCATCAATCATCTTTACCAGTTGACAACATTTGGGGCTTTAAGGGCCTCCGGCAGTGTTGCAGAGGGAGGGAGAGCAAGAAAACATGGGTCACACTGCTTTGAACTACATGTGACCTCCCACTTGGGCTCCAATATCAAAGCCACACACCACTGCCTGCTAATGGATGATAAGGTTTGGATTAACACATGCACGCACACACACATATCTCTGCTTACACCTGTCACTATGGTAATAAAGAGGCATACTATAACTCCATCTCGGACAGAGGAAACCTACTCCTTGCTATCACAGCAGACAGCCCAGCTCTTGTGCTGGATATGCATCACTTGCATCCTCCAGGCGTCGGCCACCTGCTGCTAAGTCTTTGCCCCACAGGTGACCTTGGTGAAAAGGCAACTTTCCGCCCTGACCCTTCTCCAGGCTGATGCCGCACTCTCAACGGCACCCACAAATAACACCCTTGAATGCAGCACTCGAGCATTTGCGGTCCAGCTTGGCCACAAAGAACAACGGAGCCCCGTTTTACTGCTCACTCACATTGACCACAGTGAAATAAAATAGATCCTCACATTATAATTTAACATTGGTGGATCATATTAGTCGTCAATATGATTGTCGTAACACTGGGTTACAGTGATAACCAGCCAGCTGCTTAGTTTGACATCAGTAGGGCTGAATAACGTTACATCCATCCGCCGGACGGGGAACTAGTAACATACAAAACAAGTGGCTAACGTTAGCAGGCTAGCTGGTTAGCATGCTAGCAAGTTGGTTACCACTACACAGGAGCAACAACGACTTTCCTCCGGATTATAACATACAACACTGGCAGGTATTTTTGAGGTAAAAGCACATAATATAATGTATTGCATAGACAGACTCCGGCAAAGAGCTGAAGGCTAATTAGGACTTACTGGCAAGCTTAAGGTTCGAGCATCCCGACGAGCTGCTGCCGGAGGCCTGCGGGACCCCGGACTTTCCTGTGCTGCTCCCCACGGCAGCGGCTGATCCGGTGGACGCAGCGGCGGTTCCTGGAACACCTGGCGGCTCAGCAAACGAGCTGGTCCTGGGCCGCCCGCTGCCGCTCATATCTCTGTGCAGGGGTCAGGGTTGTTTCTTTCACTATTTTCAGCCAATTGACTATTAATTATGAATACCCAGCAGCGAATAATCGTGGAAAGACACACCGAGAAATACCGCTCCCGTTGCCGCCGGCTGTCTGGGCTGATAGCTGTTGCTAGACACCTAGAAACAGACCTCTCGCAATGCCACATGGGAGACGAAGTTCGAAGTAGCTGTTGCTCAGCTTTGCTGCACAGGCTTTCATAAATCAAAACAACTACAAAGTTAAAATGACTTAACAGTGGATGTAGGCCAAGGAAAGAGCAACGCTCACAGTGTACAATACCATACAAATAAAAGACTAAACATTAGTACTCAGATATAAACCACAGATTTTGGCCTGTTAGTGACAAGTTGCCCACCACTTTATCCTAATGCTACAGAGATTATTTTTACATTAGAGTCGTGTAGCTGGCCCATAAAGCAATTTGTAATCTCATTTTGATCTGCTAATTTGTATTTTTCTGCTTGTAAAAGTATAATAATTAATACAAGTAACAAATATAAAGTAAAAAGACCACTTGGGAGGTTCAGCATTGTGATATTGCTTAAATATTCAACTAGATTTACTTTAAATGAAGCTCTTTTATCGTAATTGCTTTCCATATAAGTAATAATATGATACGTCTTGTGTGGGTAAAACAACATACTTCAGTATCTTGAAGGCCTAGGGGCTTATTTGTTTTGAAGTAGACAGGCTGTCGTAACTTCTAGCTTCCCAGTGTTTTTTTAAAAGATATGGAAGGCTCTCTGACCGGGTCCCTTACCTTAATCCACCTCTCACCCAATATGACCTCAGTGTGAAAGGCTACTCTAATCCAATAGGCACACTTAACACTGAGATTCTTATAAAGGCTAGTTGGAAAAGTGAACACTTGTGTTTTCCAGAGATTTGCCTGTTCATTTGTCTCTAGTAAAATTTGGTCATGTGATGATTCATTTGCATCAGCTATCCTCTCTTGTATCCACTGTCATTCTGGAAGTAGAGATTTCAATAAATCAGGGAGTCTTCTGTATGTGGAATGATAAATAAGACATACATTTTTTTGGAAACTTTCCAAAAGCGAGAGAAATTCAAGCATGTGAAATAAATTCAAGGACATGGGACATTGTGTTAGAACTTTAATATTTTCAATATTTAGTTTTTTTTGTTGTTGTTTAGAAATATTGCACATGGTCAACATGCCTGCTTATGAGATAACACTCACCTCGCTCATCCTAAAATTCCTTCTCCAAAGTAAGGACAGTTTATTTTTAAGCACAATCATACAGTGTACACACATACATGTGTGTGGATGCACATATGTCTGTGTGGGTGTGTGCACGCGTGCACGTAATTGCACATGCATGCAGACGGACACTTTACAGCCCTAACCCCAAAGAGATGAGAATTGATAGTCCTCTATTACCTGTGTGTATTCATATATATTTATATATTGTATATCCTGAATATATATTTCATATATATCCTGAATCAACTGGGTTTGATAACAGTCAAGATGGTGGGCAAAATAGTCATGGTGACTATAAAAATACTGTCTCTAGAGTAGAATATAGAATGTAGAATACGATGAAAAATATACTATTGATAATGTTGCTGTGTGGAGAAAGAGCAAGAGGTTGGTAGTGTTAACACGCTACCTGCATGTGCCAAAACATACACACACACCCGAACACAGACCTAAATGCACATATATGGAAATACCGGTATATATTTTTTTTTCACACATCCAACTGTATACAGAGAAATAAAAGAGATACCCATAATAATAACTACCCCCCGCTCTCCGCCGAGGAAGCAAAGAGCCAAAAAGTGCTATTCAAAAATTGTCCTTGACTTTTAGTAAGTTATACTCTCTATCTCTTCAACAATAACAATAATTGTGTGATTCTTTTTTGTTTTTGTTTTATACCATAGTTAAAGACAGTATCACAACAGCTCATTCCTCTCACTGACTGACTGCATTGGATTTAATATCTATGGCACAGAGCCTCCCCACCCCCCCCGAAAAACAAAAAAACCCACCCAATTTCCGAAAAAAAATAAAAATAAAATAAATGTCCTATTGCACCATTTGACGGGAAAGGATAAAGTGTCGAGAAGAGAGGGAAGAGGGGAGGGCTCCAGAGACTGCCCTCCAGGGCTGGTCTAGGATCTGCTTTCCCTGAACTAACCCTAACCAGAACCATCCTGAGCTACATAGCGCTTGACCCGGGACCAGTGCTTAAGGGCACTATCTAACAACACTTGAGGGGTTGAGGTAAAGAAGAGGAATGAGGAGAGTTGAAAGAAAGGGGGGGGGGGAGGGCAGGGAGGACAAGGAGAGGAATAAGTTGGTTGATAACATACGGAACAAGGTTATTATTTTTTTTTCTACTAAAACAATCTCTAAAAACAATACTTTCCTGATTTAACTTGCGGCGAGACGGGCCGCACAAATTGTGCAAACACCTGATTTCAACGTTTTTACAAAACGACAAAGCCCCTGCTCCCCCCACTTCTGTGTCTGGTGAGAATTGAAGAGGAGGGAAGGGGGGTAAGGGAGGGGGGGAGGGGGAGAGAACCGCCCCAGGTACAATTAAAAGTAGGGTGGGGCGCAGACTGATTTTGTCCCCTTTTTTGTCCAGAGTTTACATTATTTTTTTTTTGATGTGATTTTATATTTTTTATGCTGGAGAAGAAACACAATAGAGCCACAAGAGAAAAAACAGGCCACGGTATAACGGGTTATTTCCACGGCAACGATAACGAGAGAAAGCAACATTATATCCACTGGGAGATTCAGAGAAGTTTGGTTCAAATTCTACTTTTTCTCTCTGTTGGTAAGCTTTATCGTGTTGTTGTCCTTATTCGCTTTTATTATCTTGTCTTCCTATAGATGGAAGATGAATCTTCCATCCGATGAGCATCGCCCACCGTTCTTCTTCTGCCTTATTTCTCTGTGCTCCGTCGGGAGCCGGTCAGTCAGTGTCGAACTTAAACGTAGATTCTTCGAAGCCTCACAACCAAAAGTCTCTTTACATAATCTCTTTACGGTGCCTGTTCGCACAGGGTTTTTTTTCGGGGAGGGGACCCCAACAGACATACAGACATATAGAATCAGCTCCCGCCAATGAGGACTCAGTCTTTCATAATGGCAATAACTGAAGGTGCAAAGATTGGTCACACTACATCCCAACTCCTGCCTTCCTTTTTCTTTTTTTCCAGGAGTGAACTGATTTCACGCTTTCAGTCTCTCTTCTCACTACAATCACTAAAAACTGTGCAGGCCAATGGCTTGGTCAGACCAGATTTGACTTTGTTTGTGTATGAGTGCTCACACTGCACAGATGTGTCCATGTTTGTGTGTGTGTGTGTGTGTGTGTGTGTGTGTGTGTGTGTGTGTGTGTGTGTGTGTGTGCATGTGCTGAATATGTTTGCGTGTGCTGTCTGTCTTGCAGCATCGAGGGGCCGTGGAATATCAGTGGAGGTCGTTGGGGTTGTGTTTGTGTCCCGACCACTGTGCTGAGGAGTGGAAGGGGCGAGAAGGAGGTCAAGTCAATGGCATCTGAGGGCTGGCTGGCTGGCTGGCTGGCTGGCAACAGCAAACTGCATCTGCACGATAAGTGACAAAGTGCCTTTGTGTGTCATGATCCTTGGTGGCTGCTCCCGGGGACCGCCAACCAAGAGTAACAGTCTGATTTGGTAAGGGTGTGTGTGTGTGTGTGTGTGTGTGTGTTTATGTGGGATCATGTGCATGCTGGAGATTACATATGCACCAGGGTTTGTGTGTGTGTGTGCGCCGGAGAGACAGTGAGTGTGCGCCACAGAGTTTGTGTGTCGAACTACAAACTACTGTACAAATGTGCTGAGAGCAGACCTGGGCAAAGTGGTAACTGATAATACTCTGGATACTTTGGAGGGGGGGGGGGCAATACTGCAAGAAGCACTTGACTCGTCAGGACTTGTGATTTGTCCACTTCTGAGGCTTTTTTATTTTTTTTTAAAGTCTGATTGGACGAATCAAGCGCACCTCGAATTGTTTGAATATCTGCGAGCGTATTCAGATGTAATTCTGCCCAGGTCTGGTGGAGATTAGTGCCAGTAGAACGGATCCCGCCGGAGCCATTCACACTACTGCTTGAACGCACACAAGAACATTCTTCTCTCTTTTCCTCTCTTCCTCGACTTTTTCCACTCTGTCATCCCGTCCAGTTTATGACCCTTCGGTTTTCGGCTCCTCGGGGCTCCTGGCTTTGTCTCCTTGCTGCTCCGCCCCTCCGTCCTCCCGGGCTGATTGATTGAAAGAGGAGCTGTGGGACGGTGCGGAGCCGGCTTCGGCTAACCCTGCCAACACACCCGGCTCGAATGTTCCGGGCGCGGCCGTCTGCATGATCTTCTGACGGACTTCGCGGATCTTTAGCTGCAGACACACCTTGGTGGGGAAGGTGTCCGAGTAGCGTGCCTGGAAGGCGGCGGTGGCCTGAGCTGGAGAGGGGGAGAGAAATAGGAGGGAGGAAGCGAAACAGAGAGCAAGAAGATAGAGCGCTTGTTATCAACACTGAATGATATCAAGTATTAACATATGTCCTGTGTGGTATTCTTTATGACTGCAATTGTGTATTTATAGAGCATTTTACATCACATAGAGATATTGAGTGAGTGGCTACCAAGTTTAACGACAAGTAAACTGAGGAGGGAAAAAAAGCAGAAACAAAAGAGCCCTGTAAATCCAGCCAAAGTCCCTGTATACTTTCCACTCATATTTCTCTGATACTGTAAAATACAGAGTGTTTAAATGGGAGTTTTGAAATGACATCAAATTGAGAGAATCTGTTTTTAAAGTATAAGGACTCTTCTGTAAATGTAGCTCTTCTGTAGCTCCCCTCCTAATACGTGAATATTACTGCTTGTGCTGTAATGAAGGAACAGACTGTTTTGAGCTGAACTGAGGTTTGCCTGAACATTTTAATAAAAGCCAAATATTTAATCTCCATTTCAGGTAGTTATTTCTATCATAACATTGTGTCCCATCTACTTGTGGTTTACCTGAGGGGAAGAAGCCATGTTCCTGAAACAGCTGCATGACCAGGGCCCGGCGCTGATCCAGAGTTCTGCGCAGAGATGAGTAGGGGACCCGGTCCAAGTCTCCAAGAAGATCCTCTCCCTCTGTACCTGGTTGAACAAGGAGAACATCGTGTCAGTTTCAGTGCACCTTTTTGGAGCTGTTCCCTGCTGCTGCACCCGTTTACCCGTCGTACCCGCTCTGTCGAAGGTGAAGATCTCCCCCTCACACTTGGCGGCGCTCTTGGGGGTGTTGGGCTCCGAGCTGCAGCTGGAGAGACGGCGGGTCTTCCTCCTCGGGGAGCTGGGGTCTTCGGCTGTCGGCTCCAGCTCTGAGATGAAAAGGGGGATAACAAGAGTATGAAGAGAAACGGGGACACATAGGAAGAGAGGACAGGGTAGATTTGATCAATATCAAGCAGAAAAAGAAGGGAAATAAAAACAAAAACACAAAAACGTCTTAATTCCAAATCTAAATAACACAATGTTGTTTTTTAAAAAAGAGTACATCTCTCTCTGAGCATCTCACCGTTGGAGTTGCGTCTCTTCCTGCGGTAGCTTCCCAGGATGGCTCTTGGCGAGGTGGCCAGACTCTGCAGAGTGGGCGAAGGCAGGACCTCCTCCGGGTTGAACTCTGGAAGCTCAGCAAACCGCTCCTCAAAGTATGTCTCCGACAGGACCCTGCACACAGAGAACACCGTGGTCATGCCGGTTCCCCCCCCACAACAGTGCGGTAATCTGGTGGGTCAAATTATTAAGGCATTAAATGCACATTCCTCATGCCCTAGGGCTGAGTTCTGTCAGGGCTTTCTCTTGTCTGTGGCTTCCCCACCACTCTCCGGCTGTCTAAATAAAGAACAGAAAGGGTAGAGCACTCTGCCCACTCATATTCAGGAAACAAAGCGTTTCCATCATCATTTCAAGTTGGAGGTCTGGTCGTAAACTAAAAAAACAAAAACAAAAAACAGAACTAGATGCCACAATGTGCGAACATCAGTGTTAAATAAAGTCGACAAATGGAGTCCCGTCCAGGGCGCTGAATCTCATCTTCAAGCTGCTTCACGCTGTAACTACAGAAGATGAGCTACTGTTAAATGAGCGCTCTCAGCTTGACAAAATGTAAACTGTTAGAATAGAGAGAACATTGTCTGACAACGATCGGAAAGCCAGAAGGACCAGGCTGACTTGTTTTGTTTTGCTTTGGCACTGATTCTTCGAGAGCCGTGACTCCGATGAGTCCAATCATGAGAACGGCTCTGGACTTTAACGAAAGCTTGTCTCGCAGCCAAAGACGAGACTCGAATTATGACTAAGTGCTTAACGTCTCGCATGCATTTCCCTCGTTTTACGGTTGCTTCCTCATGTGATGTCATCTCGCATATTCCGAAGCTTCTAGACACTAAACCCACTGAGAAATATTTGACTCATTAAAAAAAAAAATGGAAGCACTGACGAGAAGTTCCCTCAGCACTGATTCGCGCCTGTCTCGTGCCGACATCGTCCCACTTACTTCTCGAGAGAGTCGGGCGTCTTTTTGAGCGGCGGGGGTCTGAACTTGGTCTTCTTCGAGCCAGAGGGGGGCTCTCTTTCCGCAGGGGGAGGGGGTGGGGGGTCCAAACCCGGGGGCGGCGGAGGAGGGGTGTGAGGTCCGGCCTGGGAAGAGAGCGAGACAATAGGTGTACCATTCCCTCACAACTCTTTGAAATTGTCTTAATTATTCCTTCATTTTTTCCACTGCACAATATCTACGTTTATGGAGAACTGTTAGCATGTCTCTTTGTCTCCGTACTATTGTTTCCAGCTCAGAAAAGATTGTTTGTCTTACTGGAGGGAACAAAAACTGTTGATAAACACCTGATGTAAGTGTGTAACAAGAAGAATAATACATTTTGGTGTGTTCTTGTATCAATCAGACCTAAAACCGTTTGAATAGGCTTCTAAAGCTCTTTCACCAAAGCTTCAAGAGATGAGAGAATCCGCTGAATGAGCTGGGCAGCTTTTCTCACCTCTTTGCTGCTGTCGTCTATGCTGTAGTCCTCTCTGTCCGTCTCCCTGCCTCCCTTTTTGTCCCTGCTCTCCTTCGCCCCTCTCTCCGTCTCCCTGTCGTTTTGTTTATCTCCGCCGTGTCCATCTCCGAGGTTTTCTTCTTTGATGTGCAGGCCGATGTCCTCCTCTTTTTTAACTAGAACAGATAAAGATCATTTTAGACTTTGATTTAAAAAAAATTGAATTAAATTCTGCATCATCCTCATTTATCGCTCTGGTCTTAATCCTGCATGCTCAGTTTAGAAAATAAGATTTTAATCTGGAGGAAAAGCAGACTGATTCTGCAACAATATGGCCCCTTTTAATGCCTTAAAGGGATCGTGCGGATTTTTTGAGGTGGGGTTGTATGTTCTTAGCCATAGAGAGCGGAACATCAGTACAGCAGATAGCGATCAGCACGCTCCGGTTGGAGAAACAGAAGTACCAGCACGGGAGCAGAGCAATGTACTGCTGTGGACGTATTTTAGACACCTAAAAAAAATCGATAAGAATATTTTCACTGCTTCATCTTGTCATCAGACAGCCCTCACCAAAGCGCCCCAAAAAACAGTAATTTAACCTTCCAGAACACGGGAGTCGCTGGTCTACCACTGCCTCGATTGGTTAGTATATTTGCATTATTGTGTGACTTTGGTGAACCTGAATTAATCCTTTAAAACCGTAGACTGTATAAAATATGGGCGAAGCCTCCCTGAACTCACCCATAGGGTTCTGAGGAGCCACGTGCTCCTTTATGCCTAACTATAAGCTTTAATACAATTTAAACGGGTGAGTTCCATAAAATTCAGGTAATGTTGTCATTAACGTGCACGTGTAGACACCAAAACCAGGCTGTAAACATGTTTATTTGTGATGTAAAGTTGAGCATTTTCAACATAGAGGTCTATGGAGATTGACTCACTTTTGGAGCCAGCCTCAAGAGGCCATTTTTTGGCACTTCAGCGTTGGCTTCATTTCTCAGCACTGGAGGTTGCTGCTTTGTTCAAAACACCAAAATCACACAATAACACAAACAAACTAATCAATTGAGACAGCGATAGGCCTGCAACATCCATGTTCTGTGAGGTTGAATTATCTCAATTAAAGTTTGCCAAATAAGTCTTGTGGCTTTGAAGAGAGCATAGATAACGGTCCTGTTGGAAAGAGCTGTCTGACTGCAAGGTGAAGCGTGAAAATGTTGTGAATATAGCGAACACTTACATTGATTCTGATTCATCAGGTGTCTGAAACAGGTTTTGCTGCTGCCCCCGTCCACTACCGTGCTGATACTTTCTCCAAACTGGTGGCGTGCCTACCACCATCTACTGTAGATAATACACTGACTATGGATAAGAACCTCATACAAATCCCCACTTCAAAACATCCAAACTGTCGCTTTAAATGTAAAAACGAATGCCCATGGCGGGTAATTTAGAAAATATCTGAAGATTCTGCAAAACCATGTTTTCACGTAGATGTCTATATTTTGTGTAATTGTTTTTAGGTCTTCACACTAAATTAAACTAAACTAATTTTTTTTTTTGTAACCTACCCAACACCAAAAAAAAAAGTGAAATTTAAAGCCAAACCACACAAAGGCGGTGGAGCGTTACCTGCTGTGATATTAATCGCACAGGTGGCATAAGAGGAGCCGGCAGCACAGCTCGACCACCCATCCTCAGTCGGACCATCCGACAGGTTCTCCCTCTTCACCTCCACCTTCACCTCCACCTCCTCTGCCACGTTAGGCAGAAGGGTCGCCGCCACCGAGCCCTGCGCCTCTGTCGCCGACGGAGAGGAAGGGCTCGTCACGTCATGGGCCGGGGGGGCCACCGAGGGCGGCGCGGTTGTCACGGAGACCACGCCAGTGGTTAGCGCAGCGGTCGGTGCAGGGTAGATGGCAGTTAGCACCTGACGGAGAAGACAGCAATGACGGCAATGAGAGATTTGTGTTTGCTTTGTAAAGTAAGAAAAAGAAAGCTAACAGCCGAACAGTGAAAATGTCATGAGGTGAGCTGAAGAAGTGAAGAAAGTGGAAGTGGGATTCAATGAATCTATTACTTCTGGAGCAGGGTTTCTCAACCTGCTGGAAAACAAACAAATTGGGCTTTAAATATGTGTTATGCCACTGTCAGCTGTAATGACCACTATGTATATATTCTGCTTACCCTCACCCATCACTGCCTGCCATTATGAATCAAAATTTAAAGTATTAGGGTTATATTATATATAACCCTAACCTCACCACATATTTCCTCACCACACGCTTTAGAGCTTTTACTGGCGCAGGGTTGTCTCCCACATCACTCTTTAATTTCCAAAAACGATCCATTTTGCGTCACTGTGTCCAAGGGAACGTTAGCTAGCAAAAACCTGATGATGTGCTGTGACGGGCGCGGTGATATTCAAACGTAACTGGTCATTGAAATTATGCATTTAAATTTCTGTATTCATGTGAAACTGCTGCCACACAATGTAAAATGTAATGTAGTCAGGATGAATTGATACCAGAATGCTGCACCTTTAATCCTTTTCTGTCCTTTTATGTGCATGTTAAGAGGTATTTGATACGGTTTAATTAATTCATACACCACTGGTAAAACATGGACATTTTGTGAAATAAATCTGCAGTATTTGTATTGAAAAGAAAAACCTCCAACATATAGTATTACTACTATAGAGATATAGAAAGCTATAGTAAAGAATTACTACTATAAAAATAGTAGCTGTACAGTTCTCTGTTCCTCTTTACCTGACGACCAGCGGCTGCTGAGGCCTGACCCGGAGGGGTCTGTGGTTGACAGCTCAGGGGCGGGGCCAACAGTGGCTGAACCAGGGTTTGCCCCGCCGGGGCGATGGCGGTGAAGCCCAGGGTTGCCAGGGACGATGGGAGATACGCAGGGCTCGCAGCGGGCGTGGCCTGTTGGGGTGTCGCCGTGGTAACTCCCGGGCCAGCCTGGACATAGGTGATCCTGAAGGAGAGAACAGTAGTAAAAAATTAAATAATGACCACGGTTCAACAATCCAAAACCTAAAGATATTCAGTTTACTGTCATAAAAACAAAAAAGACTTAAGAAGAATAAGTTATGAGCCTAGCTAAAATCAAAATAACTGAGGAAAATCAAAGCGTCTAATAGGTGTTAGTGACCTGGTGGGTGGAGAGGTCAGAAGAACGGTCTGTGGGGGCACGGCACCGGGAGCCATCACTGTTGCCACGGAAACGGGAAAGGGACTCCCAGGATGCACTGCTGCTGCACCGCAAGGGTGGACCACAGGCATCGGCGCGATCTGGATGATCTTTATGGGGGGGGCACATAAACAAAAGGAATTTCTCACCAACTTATTTTTAGGGAACACACATCTGATATATATATACAGTATATATATATTATATATATATATATATAAAAAATATATATACTATTTAATTTATTATGAGAGAGAGAGAGGACGAGATGCAGCAAAGGGTCATGGGTAAGACGTCCACTCTACCAGGGGGTGGTCCTAAAAACAATTCTAGGAGTTTGTTAAAGCAACTGGTCCCTTCAGAATAAAATGCAGCACAGTAGTAGAGCTACAACTAACCCTAACCATGCTATCATTTCTCACGTAATTTGATTGTCTAGATTAATAATGAAGTTTATAAGGGAAAACATTTTTAAATAGTAGGAAAAAATGCCCGTTAGAAGGTCAGAAAGCTCGGGAGATCTTCATTAAATTAATGGTTTTATTTCACCAACAGTCCAAAATCCACAAATAATCAATTTACAATTATATAAAAGAGAAAGGAGTTAACCCATTTAATTTGAAAAGCTAGAACCAGCAAATGTTTTGTATTTTTCCTTCATCAAATAGATTTTCTGTCCCTGCAAAGCAGATTTGACCACCTTGTCACCTGTCAGCAAACAGGGTGGCGTCTATTTTACCTCGGGAGCTGCTCGCACTCGCTTCAGTCACCGCGTTGACATTCGTACCTTGTTTCCTGTCACGGAGCCGTTCTGCACAGGAAGAGGCGGAGCTACCAGAGAAATGGAGGGATGAGGAGGAGTAGACCCTGTTCTCACTGTTGCCATGGGAACCAACATCTTGCTCTGCAAGACCGGCGACTGGGTTTGGACTGAGAAGGAGAGAGCGGGGAGACAGAGAGAGAGAGAGAGAGAGAGAATTAAAACACTCAGCGTGAGAAACAGATGAATCGAGCCAAAAGACGGGAGGGGAGGACGGCACAGGAGCGATGGGTGGGTGGAGACACACTGAGACATGAGAGGACATTTCAGCTACTGATAATAGTGAAATTCCTCTCTGATAACAAGGTGGAACAATGTTCTGTTGCTTCAGACTCTTCTGAATAGAGTGATTAAGGCATGGGTGGGCGGCGGGCGCTCATACTCGTGTCAACAGTGCTTCCCCTGTCAATCATTCATCTCCCCTTTATGTAAGACAATCAAATCTATTTTCAGAGCTTCCTGCGGAGATGATTAATAGAAAACAAGGGACTTACAGCAAAAAGAGAATAATTTAAGAAAGACTCTTTTCCAGGCCTCAGTGGAGACCGGTGAAAACACTAAGACTAAACTCTGATTTGTTCTTTCTTTATCAGCCAATCGCTGCTCTCTGTCTCACCTCTGGTTCCGGGGCTGACTGATGCAACTCTGATGCCCGCCCCCGAGTGCATGCCATTGGCCAGGGCGGCATTGGCGGGCAGGGAGAGAATTTGCTGGTGGGTGAGTTGAGGGGAGGAGGGGCCCTCGGTGGGCAAGATGTACTGGACCTGCGCTAGCGGCTTGGGGCCGGCGGGAGGTGTGAGAGTGGAGGTGGCGCCGGTGGGGTGGAGCTGGGGCTGGAGGACAGGTAGGGGGGTTTGTGCGTGCGGCTGCGGGGTGAGGAGCGGCACTGGCTGGGTGGCGGGAAAGGACCCTCCCAGAACTAGGCTAGTGACCAGGCCGCTGCCCCCCACGGGAGTTACACTGACTGGACCGGGGGAGGAGGACGAGGACAGGTACCCACCACCCGCGACGATTGGCAGCTGCTGAGGTCCGACTCCTCCAATCAGGAGAGCGGCTTTCTTGTCCTGAGGCAGGGAGTTGCCGGCAACGGCTCCTTCCTCTGGCCTGCTGGCGATGGGGACGGGTGTGCTGGTGATGGGTCGCCCCACATTGGTCATTGTGGGGGCCGTGCGGACGGCGCCGAGGACCTGGGTCAAACCCTGCTGGGCCAAAGCGAGGGGAGACTGGACGCTGGATGGATGAGAGGAGACCCCACCACCTCCTCCACCTCCTTCTCCTCCATCTGCTGCTGCTTCTTCTCTCTTGGATCTTCCCTCGCTCCCCTCCTCTCCTCCGTCTCTCTTTCTCTTCCTCTCTGAGCCCTCTTCACCTCCTCCTCCTCCGTTTCCTTTAGCAAAGGTGGAGTCGGAGTGAGGGGTGGAGGGAGAGGAAGAAGGGAGAGAGGAGCGAGCCACTGGCTGGAAGCCATGCTGGAGGGAAGAGAGAGAGAGACGAAGGGATCAAAGCTGGGAAAGTTACTCTGTAAAGTTCTCTTCTACTTCTTGAACACAAGACGTTACTTACTTAAGAGCTCACGGTACCTCTGGAAAATCTGTGAGTTTTAAATGCTCGATGGGGATAAAGCAACCACCAACGATATGATGCCTTTCATGCAGAATTATACTGTAGAAGAAAGCAACTCTACAAGGCTCGATACCTACAAAAATAATCCACCTACATCAATACTTAACTCATACGTGTGATGAAGACCCAGATTCAGCTTTTACTAAATGCGGTACCTTATACTCCATGCCTTGATGCAAAGACTATATATGGAATGAAAGTATTGAATAAAAAGAAAATCTATCTAATCTAATCTAAAATCCATAATATTGTATTTATATAGAGGCACGCAGTTGCCCAGAAAATCAATCTCAAAGTGAAGTTCACGGTGGAAAGTGATTCCAATGACTTGATGAGGACTGCAGCTACCTGTCCGTCTGGTTCGTCTTCATCGCTGTCCGTCACTCTCTCCTTACACTTGAGGTCGATGGAGCCTTCAGGACAGGAATCCTCTGAGGGTGGGGCATAAATATGAGAAGTTAGCACATTTCAGCAAAAGGGGACTTAACGCACAATATTCTTTTAACTGCTCCCCGTTTGCAATCAGTGCCTTTAAACCACAAGTATCAGCATCAAATGGCCAATTATGAGCTACTGTTAAATTCTAGCACTAGCAGTTAACAGTCCCAGGGCTGAGGCTCACCTGATGACACAGCTTCTTTTTTTTTTTAGCATTTAGGTGTTTTGCTAAAACCGTCATTGTGATTGTGAAGTCTTAAGTGTCAGCGTCTATTTTTGAAGACACACTGATCGTTGTAGGAACTGAAACTATGACTTTTGTGGTTGTGCAACAACAGCCTCTCCCAACAGCCACTAGACCGCCGTGCTGATCACCCAACACACCCATGACGTCGTCGTCTCCCTCTTCCTCACAGATGACCATGCGCTCTTCGTCGCTGGTCACGTCCTCGCTGATCCCGCCCTTGTACAGGGCCTGAGGCGGGGGCTGACGGCGAAACAGACTCGCCCCCTCCTCCTGACAGGAAAGGCAAAAGGAGAAGCACATTTTACAGTTTTACAACATAACTATGAAGCATGAATCTCTGTCTGTGTGTCCTTCGCATATCACGCAAACCCATCCGAGCCACTTCACACTTGGCGGGTGTTGTGCTGCGGACCCAAGGACGTGCAGTATTAAAATTGGCGCAATTTGGACACACGACAACATCAATATTAATAAGCTTTGAATAAACAAGCTTTAACGTTCAGTGCAGCAGTGGGGGCGGTGCTTCAGGAAACTGCAGACAAGCATGTTCGCCACACAGCTGGCCTCAACTGCGCTTCATTTTTGCTGCTGGATGCACAAACGTTATAACCGAACACTTCTTCACTTCCATGGAAACAAAGAAGCGCTCCGAAACAGCCACGTCCTCAAACAGGCACTGCACTTGTAAACTTGAAAACAAAAAAAGTAAAACCCTAAGTACTTCAGAAGAACACTTCAGACAGAAGTAATAACGCTATTATCAAGGCATGGATACGATTCTGCCGCCAGCATTAAATGAAAGCCTTTAAAACAAAAGAGCTCACATGCAGGTCTATCCCACTGTGATTAGGAGCGTAGCAGCAAACACCACAGTGCCTTCAAAGGCACTAAAAAACCAGTAGAGAGTGAAACCTTTGAAGTTGGAGGGCTGAGCTCCCCCCGGAGCTTTCGGTGGGCTTTCAGCGGCAACAACTCAAGCCCTCACACAAAGAACCTACAGAGTCCATTTGAACAGTTCTTTTTGAACGGCGTGCTTTCAGTCGTGGAGTTCAACCGAAATGCTTTGCAGCGTGAAGGACACACGTCTGCTGTCTATAAATACACACACGTATGTTGGTGCGTAGGCGCTCACATACACACAAGCATTAGCCCAGATTCTTTTTTTTTTTAGAAAGAATTACTTCAGTCTGCTTTTATTCTCTGCATTTCTTTATTTTATTTAGTTCTGTCTTTGTTCTCTTGGATGCAACAAATACAGTGTTAAAGTGCTTGAATACTGACTTGACTGTAAAGCACATGATTTTAATTCTCTCCAGCCTGAAGATTAAACTAGCTGGTGATCGTGAACAGTTTGCTTCACATTCTTTAATCTCCCGAGTCTGTTTGCTGCCTTCGAGCTACAGACCAGCAACCGCCTACCTTCTCCAGGTCTCTCTCCCTCTGCTCCAGGGTGTGCACGGCACTCTGGGAAAAGGCTCGGGGACGCGGGTGCTGCCCCGCAAACAGCCCCACTCGGCGCTCCGATCCCATTGGCCAGCACGAGCCTCCTCCCTTCCCCCCCTCCGGCACCTGAGACTCCGGATGGGGATCTGGAGGAGAGAGGAGTCTGATCAAAGATAAACTATCACAGTGAGTCATGTATGGAGTAGATCAACAAAACTAGTTCCACATAAATCCACACCAACGCGCTGTCTTACAGCATCGGCAAAAACACCTGCGATGTGCAATAAGAAATCTGTATGTTTTCTATAATGACGGTTCATCATGTCAGACGATGGTTCAGCATGGCTGAATGTGTTTTAAGGGATCTACGCCAGACAAAAAGAGAGTCAAAGCAGTTGATGATTCACTGACTGTTTTCCTTGTAAAAGCCTTTGTGTGTTATGTTCCAGAAATGCTCATCAATGCTAATCAACGCACGCGCACACACCTATGCTCTCTGACATGCTCCTCTCCCGTGACTCCTTTGGCAACCCACGGCCCTCCGACAGCGACTTCCTGCGGTCCTTGTTACACCACTTCCAGTCTGGGTGGGCTCTGAAGTGGGCCTCTTTCACCTGGAGGAAGAGAAGAAGGAGGAGGAGGAGGAGGAGGAGGAGAGGGTCTTTAACGTTTTTCAGGAACTTATTCCAGACAAGCTGCTATTAATGTTAATGTGAATCTGGATGTCTATAGCGCAAAATGAAAAGCTCTTGTATACCGGCTGAAGAGTCACTACTTCGTAAAATGCACACTGCAAAACAAACCAAAAATAAGAGCCAAATAAAGAATTCTATCTTCACCTGGAAAGCCAGATCGTGGTACTGCTGCTTCTCGTTGGGCCCCAGAGCGTACCACCACTCCCCCAGGATCTTGCTGACTGTTCGGTTGTCTTGGTTGGGATGTCGCTGGTGCACCAGGGCCCGGTGGCGCTTGCTGAAGATCATGAATGCGTTCATTGGTCGGCGGATGTGATCCTTCTCCCTCTGGTTGAGGTTTTGGAAGGGAACACAAATCTCAGTTTCATGGTGAGAATATATTTGTCTCTGTTTTTTGACCGTCCGTCTGCATGGTGGACTGACCTTCCTGTCTCCGTCTTTGGGCAGGGCGCTGAGGGACTGCGTGCGCCTCTTCATGGTGCCGGTGGAGGGTGCCGCGTCATTGGCCACTCCCGGGGAGAACCTACGTTCACATCACAGAGGAAAAAAGGAAGATCTTTGAGTCCAAAAAAAGGAAAACCGTTGAGTCCAAAAGACACGGGAGATCAAGGGAAATTCCTCAATGTGAGGGACTTTCAGGAAAATGACATGGCTACAGCGTTGCAAAGGATTTAGGGAGCAATCCAAGACACAATATTATTTGATCCATTTTTCAATAATTTTAATGTATTTCACACCTTTGTGGTGAAGCTCCAGAACAGTATGACATGCTACGGGGTACATACATAGTTAAAGTATAAACCATGTTGCCTTTTTGATTACAGCGGTTACCTGCAGTTTGATTATTGATTCTACAACACACAGCCTAGAGATCACACGTCAGCCAACCAGAACAGTGTCTCCCCCCTTTTCCTTTCATTTACGGTGGACGTAATCTGGACACTTTTCTTTTATCTGTTCAGCCCTGGTTGTCATCACATACGCATGCCAACTACTGAGTATTTACTCGGTTAATTCCATAGAAATGTCTGTTTCTACTACCAATTATAAATTGTAATCTTCATGTGAACCACCGGATCGTTTCAAGGAAAGAGCACCCCGACACAAGAGCAAATAATAAAAATGCTGCCACAGACTGGGTCAAGTTTGGATTACTATCGTGTCGGAGAAAGAGAGCAGCAAAAAAGACACAAAGTACACAAATTCTTATTATGACTTTAAAATATAGAACAGTTGATATGAGTGATAACACTTGCAGAAAGCCAAAAAAGAGAACATAAATAATAAAACTAAATACTGGAAAAAGGAAATTCACTGGTTCATTTTTTTTTTTTATTAAACACCACACCAGTGATGAAACAAAACTGCAGACCAATAAATCAGTGGTGAATAAAGCTGGACGAACGTTTTCAGGAAACTGTTTGAATAGAGATCATAGTGACCATTAGAGAAGTCTTTTGAAAATGTGAGCCAGCAGACAGAACGTCTTTTTTTATTGTATACAGCAATCACATAAATACAACAAAGGTTAAATAAGCAGAAAGGAGGAAATGAGTGACCGTAGAAGGTCCGTGAAGGTAGACACTAAGCTAGAGCAATCGTGAGCTGTCAGGGAATTCGGCTGGGAAAGCACAAAAGAAATACAGAAAAAAGAAAGAAAAAAGGGGGCGATAGTCTGAGAATTAACAGATAAGAAGTGGCAGATAATAAGCAAAGAAATACATCAAAAAAATGTATATCATGCTCCCTACAGTGGGTGGTGTATTTGTGTAGCTGGGGGCATAATTTAGAGCTCAAAATCCTGTTAAATGAGTCGACTTTGTTTTTATTCATGCCGTTAGTCTCTCCATTGAGATGCAGCCAGACTACAGGTGTAGCCACTGCAACATCGAGAGATTGCTGAAGTACTTCTATTGGTGATGACAGGCCTTTGTGAGCACGGTGACCCTGAAACATTCAAAACTGCACTACCAGCCAGACAGCCACGCAGCCGTCTGAGTCACTCTGAAAGAGCAGTAACCCAGCCAGACGCAGAGACGCAAGCCTGAGAGGAACGGACGAGCACAGACTGTACAACTCTTTGCCAGACACACACACACACACACACACACACACACACACACACACACACACACACACACACACACATATACACACACATATACACACACACATATACACACACACACACACACACACACACACACACACACACACACACACACAATGACACATACACAATCTCTCACACACACACATACACACACATATACACAATGGCACATACACAATCTCTCTCTCACACACACACACACACACACACACACACACACACACACACACAGAGATTCAGCCGGTGAGAAAAGTTGTTTGTTGTTGTTTGTTTCTTTCGAAATTCTGCTGTCAGAGGTGAATTTGGTCCACCTGTTCTGAGCGTAGCGGCATTGAGAGTTTTAAAGTCTTCGATGCGGTCATACTGCGTCTAATTTAATCTACAGTTACTATGTGTCTCTTGTGAGTCATGCACAGAGTCTCGGAAAGGAAACACAATGTATTCAGTGTTTGCTTAAAATGAGTTGATAACATTTAAATGTAACACCAAAACTTTTTAAAGGTCAGAAGGTTTCTTTTTTTCTCTCTCCATATTTAAAGCTGCTACGAGGAACTTTCATTTTGTGTTGATTTTGGTGGATAAAAGCGGCATTGTTTTTCGAGACCCAGATTCCCCTCAGAAAACCTCTCTATTTACTGCCGAAGGTGTATGACAGTCGGCCCCGTGCAGTCCTGGTTCTGGTTCTCCCGTGCCTCTCTTCCCTCCAGCGGGCCAAGCATCACAGCCTGGGCCTCCAGCAGCGTGGTGTTGGCAGAGCAGCAAGGCCAAGCGCTGCTCCTGATTTCGTAAAGATTGGACCCGGTGGCACCGTTGACAAGCATTAAGAATAACTGTATAGAATCAACCAATCATCTCGCTGATGGTCTTGTTTACTATGTAGGTCATATAGAGGCATCAGTATTAAATTAAAACTCTTCCATGACCAGTTAAAGTTCCTCACAGTAACTTTGAAGTAAATTGTAATGTAAATTTAGCTACAGAGTTTGTTGTTTTTCAAAATGGATACATACATATAATAATTTTGGAAATGAACATTAACAGTAGCAGTAGTTAAAGTAGAGATCATAATTTACACAAGAATACATCTGTAAATATCATGATAATGAACCAATAACTATGCTACAAAATAAACTGATATTCCACTTCGATAAGTCACTGAGTTTATACGTGAATAATAGGCAGATTTAAATCACCACACTTGCATGTCAACAAGACCTAAACTGGATCAACGGTTGTCTGGCAGTTTCCTGTGTCTGACTGGAGGACTGGCCTCATTTCACAATGTGGTCAATGTGCCACAGCGCTACTCTACAACTGAATTTCAATTCAGTCTTTTGTTTCTTGTGCTTCTTCTCCCTCTTCTCTTGATTCCATTTGCCATCCGTAGGCCATTGCTGGACACTGCTGAGCACAACTGTTGTATTCTGCCATGTTAATTAGAAAAATGTACTTTTATGTGGCCAAAAAAAAGAAGAAGCAGAAAGCATATCACAATGCAGAACAGCAAGCACCACGATTAATACCAGGCAGGTGGATGAAATCGGCCCCTTTGTACTTACGGGTCGTCTGTATCGCTCTCTGTCTCGCTGTCAGCCCCGCCCCTGTCTGTAGGAGGATTGTCATTGGTCGGGGGAGGGCACGACATCGATCCCCTCTCTATGTCTGGAGGACCGGTCCGTCCGTCGCTCACCAGGGCCACACCGCAACGAGGCTCTGAATAATAAAAGCCATTTAAAAGTTAGTTAGTGAAAAAGCTTCATGGAGGTAAGAATTCACAGAGCTATGAGTGGAAACGCAGGGCTGCCCTACATGCAGCTCGTTGATGGGCAGTTTTATTCCGGCTGTGGGAGGTGTGAGAAGCTCTGACTACATCTATGTTATAATCAGTGTTTGTTTTTATACTGCAGGTGTCTTGCTGACAAAGTTTACTGTAGCCCATTAGCGAGATTGCTTACTTTTACTATGTTTGGACTGGCCTCCACTTTTGAGGCCATTATAACTTGTCCGAGAATATTTGTAGCAATTAGATGAAAAAATTCATAGAAGACAGTATACAGTGTGCTTATTTGTTTTAAACAAATCCCCCTCAAAATAAAGTTATTTTTTTATGCTCATGCATCCTAAAAAGGCAAACTGTCTGAGGTTGATAATGGACACAGACACGAAAAGGATGCCATGAAGTATTATAATTTCCCAAAGAGTAAGCTGATCAGTCAATTGACAGAAAATTAATCCCCATCAATTTTAAGTCATTTTACAGAACAAAATGAAGAAAACTGGCTGGTTCCGGTCTCTGAAATGTTCCGGTTTGCTGCTTTTCTTTGTCAAATATGTTAACAAACTGAATATATTTGTGTTTTTAGATTGATGATGTGACCTTGGTCTCTGAGAAACTTAAAGACCTAAAATAAGGTCTTTATTGAAGCTCTGTGGAGGATTACTGACCGTCCCCACCACTCACAATTAGTCTCGGACTACATTTTAGCAATCCAGACAATAAATAGTGTTATCAACAATGTTACTGGAACTATATTGGTGTGAGCACCAACTGTGCTGTTTTGCAATTCAGTCGCGACTGTTTTGGGAAACACTGCCTTGGCTGCTGGTACGTCCGACCAAACACTATTTATACTGAGGGAAATACTTGTTTGTAAGATGTAGTCGTATACATGTGGGTACAAGCAGTGGTGTTTCACAGAAAAAAAGGAGTGGGGTCATTGGCTACCTTTGCTCTGATTGACAAGCTGTTGGCCATCGGCAGGCTGGGCAGCCGCTCCTGATTGGCTGGGCTCCAGGAAAGGGACGAGCGAATGCCAAGGGAACACTGGCACCGACCGAGGCTCCACGTTGGTCCAAACTGTGGGAACGCAAAGGGGGAGAGTGAGAGAGAGAGAGAGAGAGAGAGAGAGAGAGAGAGAGAGAGAGAGAGAGAGAGGGAGAGAAAGAGAGAGAGAGAAAAAAGTGAAATGTCATCATGTTTATCCATCTCGGTATCATGGACTGCAGACAGAAGGTAGCGCTTTGCCCTCTGGCAGCATGTGAAATCCTCCACGATCGCCAGCCGGTGACGAGCTAAAGCTCAACTAAAAACTACACTTTGATAGAAACTGAAGACCATGAATGGAGTTGTGTGTTCAGCCACCTACTCTGCCCCCCCCCCTTCCAACACACACACTCACACAGAGAACATCCCTCAGGATAATGAGAGTTGAGGGGTCATGTGGTGTGATGTGATGAGGGAACCTGTTATTTCATCCACAGAGACTCCAGACTCCAGACCAGTCGCTGTCTAGACTGCTGCCAAGCTTCAGACTCTGAACCATTTCAAGTCAAGAAAGACTACAGAGCACAAGTTGAATTTATTACATAAATCTCTATAACTACTGTTTTAGAGCTGGGCCGTTTGGTTACAACAATAATATATTACAATATTGATAAAAGTGTTTTCTTAATACAGATATATATATATCGTAAAATGCATTCTCAACCACATGTAAAATACGTCAACAGATGTTAAACTGAGAACCACTTAAAATAAAATGAAAACCATGTTTCTCCAAATTTGGTGATTTTTCTCTGTGGGTGAGAAAGGACTATCTGCAGGCGTACTGCAATGTACTTGTTTGAACCCAAACCATGATCTTTTTCTAAACGTAACCAGTCTCAAACAAGTTTTTTAATCTATAAACTAAATGAAATGACTGCACTGTATTGACAGCTTTTTTACCAAATATATAATAAATTGGCATTTCATGGTTGGAAATGGTGCAAAATGCCATCTACTGTTTGAAATCAGCCCTAATCTGTAAGGCCAATTTTAAAATACGGACAACCGTGTGGGACTAACCTACATCATGAAATAAAAGAATGTTACATCAGACCCCCTCCAGGCCGCCATCCATCGTTTTTACTGTCTGTAAACACAGTGTAGCATTACAATCACAGCACAGCTCAAGCCTGTTCTCTCCTGTCTGTAGACTTAAAGTTAAGCTATCACTCATAACAACTGATTATCTGGCGATAGCAATGTTCTTTCCTACGCTGAGATAAGGGTGTGTAGATAAAGCATGATGTTGCTTAATTTTTCCCATTAAGCGGCAGGCTAGCTAGCTATGTTAGCTTGCCATTTCCACCATGTTTTCATACAAACACCAAGAAAATGAGCGGAACAGCGGGCTGGTGGCCAGCGGCAGACGGAGGCCAAGGGTAAACATCAAAAGGTTAGCGTTGACGTTGCGTGCATGTTAGCATGATAATCTTAGCATTTAGCGCAAAGCATCACTGCACCTAAACATTACCTTAAACGTTAGCCTAAAAGGAAAATACTTCTACTTCTTAAGCTACATAAATCTTTTGAAGAAAACAAACTAAAAACATTGTCACAAAGTAGAGAACAGGCCATTTTTATACGCACATTTTCAAGATTCATGGAATTTCACAAGACAGCACCAATGTGTAAAACAAAAACCCTCTTATTTTGTTAGTTTATAGTGAATATTTCCATAGAATGATTAATTATGACAACACAGATAACACAATATGTTCACATCATCACGATACCACTGAAAGCTTTATTTCTGCTAATACTACCACCACTATTACTGTATTTCTACCATTACTTCTACTGCCAATACTAATACTACAACCACTAACACTACTACTACTTCTAAAATCACAACTATTACTGTCACCATTACTGCATGTTTGGATATTTCCACTTTGGGAATAAATGCAGCCGTTCATTCTAAGTGTCTTTGCATTTATCTATATATATATAAATTATATTTATAAAGTATTGCATAATAAAGATTTCAGCCTCCCCTGACTGCAGTATTCCACATACAGGTCTAGCCTGTTGGAAATAAACTGGCTTTGAACTCTGCTGCAGCACTGCAATGTCCAGTTTTCGTTTCCATTAATAATTTTATAATAAAGTATTAAAATGGTCTATTTATAGCTAACCGTTCGCCGGCTTATGGCTCATCTAAAATGGAGGTCCAGATACTGCTGAACTAGACAATTAAGAAAATGTAAACAGACCCCGGACCTGCTGTTCAAGAAGTTCTGTTTTGCAGATTCTGGTGTCTGACTGTTATCACTGTCCAGTGCTCTGAACTTTGCAATAATACTTCATTTATGCTGCTGTTTGCATGGGGAACTTCAGCTGAGGAAGTGAGTCTTATTCAAACATTTATATTGCACAGAATATATATATATATATATATATATAAAGAGATCTTTTTATTTTATATATATATATTTATATCTGTGCAAATCAAATGTTTATGCTGAGCTCTTTCAGTTTTGTTGTTTCCTGCTTTAAGTCATATGTCTTTTTCTGTGCATGTACATTGAAAACTGAACAGAATACAAGAGTGAATATGATCCTAATACTATGATCAGTAAGATTGCTGTGCTTAAAAGGATTGTCTCCATTCTCATGACACCTAAATGTTATCAGGAGGGTAGGTCCGACTATCAGAGACAAAAACTGATGTAAAACTTTTGTTTGGTCACTTAGTATACAATAGCAGGTTATTGGAAGGTTAAAGCTAAGTTTAAGACTTTTTTTCAGACAAATCCGCACTTTCCTGAATTGGATTCAAGATTGAATTAATAACAAAAATAAAGAAACTACACAGGCAGAAACAAACCGTTTCCAACTGACTGTGGAAAATGACAGCTCTGTGACTAATTTGAATGACAACAGGAAATGTTTACAGGGTCAAGAAGACTGTAGTAAACCTGCTGCGTGTTAATGTAACAGTGGAAGTGAAAAATCAACACTCCTCCACCCACAGCTGTGGTTTTTATTTGGCCTGCCTCACTTTCCAACTCTGCCTGCACCAAATATCACTGTGTAAGGGTGGAAATCAAACCCAAATCAATGAGAATAAATCTGTAGTCACTAACATTTCTGCACTTTTAAATAGTATATCTTTCTCATTGTCAAAAAACGCCACAAAAATACCAAAACTCACAATGAACTGTACTCAGACAAGTATTTTCTGTTTTTGCCAAAGCCCTCTGTGCTCCATAGAGAACCATTGTTGTCAAAAACTATAAAAAAAAACATATCACCGAGGCAACAGCGTTGGACTCAGTGACATTTGACATTCTTGTAATGAACAGTGAGCACTGTAGCTAAAACGAATCTGACATATACCACACTACTGCTGTAATTACCCACCAGAACACCAAATGTGTATTAATCCACCGTTGAAAATAGTCCCTAAACAAATGCAACTCTTGTCTGAGAAACATTGGCTGAAGAATACAGTGCCCAGCTGCTGAAGGAAATTGCTGAACCTTTTATAAAAGTAAAACTATATATTGGCGACAATGGGGTTTTTTTAAACTATAAGGGCTGAGTGCCACAGGGTGTGGAAGTAAAGAGAGATGGACATTTGTTGAGATTTGATGACAGTGAGAAAAATACAGAATGCATGGCCTTTTGTATTAAGGTGCTGAACAAATCTGACTTGAGATCCTGAAAACTTCTAAAAGGACCTGCTGACACCCGGAAGAGGCGAGCCGTGAATACTCCAGAGAAGCACCGACGGTGGTGAGTTGTGAAAAGCATCAGAGACAGACAGACGCACTGCACAGTTAGCCGTCTGCTGAAGGCGTGAACGAGCCGTCTTCATGCTTTAAGGTGGGAAAATGATGCGACTCCACTGTAGATATCCACCTGTCATGTGACTACAAACATTACCACCACTTGGAGAGTTTCCCAAATAACTTCTCCCGTGTGTGCAAAAAGCAATAACGCAGTTCCTGAGCCGTGCAGCGAGATGGGACCTCAGCCGAGCACTTATCTCTTCTTCACTGAAGGCTGCAGACGTACTCATAGAGAGCAGTAATGAAACTTGTGATGCTAATGCAGCTGCACTTGAGCCGGACTATATTTAGAGGGATCTCAGCCGCGGGGGCCTCCACTGCCTTCTGCCTGCGTTTGTTTCTGGGCTTCGCTGAGGCTCGGGGTGTTTTAAAAAATGTATGGCGGAGGAAACGTAACGCTACCGAGAGGCAGGTGGCCGTTAGCAGCAGTGCGAGGGATGTGAGGGAGGAATAAAAAGCACGCTCCGGTAATCAGCTCGAGCTTCGACGCTTTACTGCGTTAATTCTACCGGTGGAAACCGTGTATCCATGACAACGCGCCGGCAAATATGATTACTCCTTTTTTTTCTGCCGCGAGTGGTGAAACACATTCACATCACGGCGGACCTGCCCTTGATGCCCTGTCTGAGGTTGTTGATTGTCTGGAACAGCGATATTTGTGCGTGCGTGTGTGTGTGTGTGTGTGTGTGTGTGGGTGTGTGTGAGTGGGAGTGGGTGGGCGGGCGGGCGTGTGTGTGTGGTAGAGGAGGAGTGTGAATGTCCTTGTTGCTCTCTGCACTCCTGCTCTCAGTCTTGCATGTCTAGACATGTCAATATTCTCGCCCTCTTAAAAGTTTCAGTGAAACACCCCTTCTATCTCTCTCTCTCTCTCTCTCTCTCTCTCTCTCTCTCTCACAAACACGGATATGAAAAGGGTGACACCCCCTGCACACGCACACTCAATAACTCTAACACTACACACACACTGAGTCACGAATGACACACACACACTCAGCCGCGGGTCTGGGTGGTTGCCTGCGCGGCTGATATATCAAAACCTTTTCTGATCGTCACGCCTCAGAGGAAAAAAGGTTTCACTCTGAAGTCACCTTTACCGCCCGAGTCGAGTCAGGAAATCACAGTTCAATCAGAAAAGGGTCAAGAAATGCTGAATAATTTAAAGATCCTTATGCATTAAATCTGCTACTTTTGACATTTGTTTTAAGGGAGAAGATCAAATATCACAATATCTTTTAACCAAATACCTCGAGTAGGATATATAGATGACAAAAGAGATTTTTTGACAAATAGTCATCAGTAATGTGGATAAAACGACTAAGCAGGTAAAGGCAAATGATGGAATAGCTAGATCAGTCTGGTAAGTTCAGAAAACTTTGCAGTAATGCAGCCTTTAAAACCAGGAAAAGTCAAACCTTATGCCATATTACCATATCCAAGTAACCATGCAATTTGTCCTGGATGAATATATTCACTGAAAAATGCCTACATGACTTATAAATACAACCTCTTGTTTTGTCAAATGCCAGTATGAACTGTGAAACTGAAAATAAAAAAGTATTGACAACATCTCTCTGCACTAACATGAACTCCTGTACATTTATTCCACTTTCCCAATTTCAGACTGAGAAAGTGTTGCGCTAAACTGACACAAAATGAGAAATCCTGCATTTCAATTGGAAACCATCTTCCCCGTTCCTATATTAGTAACATTTCCGAGTTTTGGGCTGTAATATTGCAAGGTTGGCATGGAAACAAGCACACAGTATATGATTAACCCAAACACCTCTATTGCTCAGTGGCCAATTTTCTTATATCCAGCAGAGTGCACACAGAGCTGAGAAAAAATATTCACACAGATTGTTGCCCAAATACATACTCTGAAAGAGGGTACACAAAAGGGTAACTTCAGCCCGGTTTCATCCTCCCTTAAACAACACTCTACAACTTCTGATATTCACAGTACACCTAGTATTTTAAAGAGTTATCTGATGGTTGGATGTAAGAATATAATGAGGAAAATAAACATACTTATTAAACTAAACATACTAAACAACATCTACATGCAGGACTGAAGCTTGGGTCAGAAGCTTGGGTCATTTACCTGTGGCTTTTCTTTTCTTTTTTTTGTCACCGGTATGCTAAATGTCCTTGTGTCCACTGTGGCTGATTATAAGGGAGCCATTGATAAAGCAATTGTTGAAGGAGTATTTCTTAGAAAACGACAGCAAACCAAAGCGCCACATTTCTGACCCTCTTGCTTTGTCAATCATGGTATATTATAACTTAAAATAAAACAAATCTTTGTGAAAATAGAGTATTTGCCACATACAGTACGTGCCTAATAAACATGAAGTAGTAAGTCGATAAAAACTCTCCCAAAAAAGGTCAACATGTCCTGAAAATGCAAATCAAACATCCTTTGAATATGGTTTCCTCCTTCAGTGCTAGCAAACCATAGTAAAGTGTATATGAGTCACAGCCATAACACTCTTGATGACACTCCTGTAACTCTCGAGAGATAATGAAAGCAAGAATACCTGGGCTGGAGTACACAAGCTTCAGCATGCACATCCCTTCCTACTATAGAGTACAGACTGAGTGTGTCTCAGCAGACTTTGTATCTGACGGGAACAAAGGTCGAAGCCACAGTGCCGTGATGATCCCTCCCTCCCTCCCCCCATCCTTACTCACCAGTCCCCGGCCGTCCCATGATGATTTGCTTGCGTGGAGCAGGGTGAGGCGACTCAGCTGGCAGTATGAGCGGCAGCAGGGCGGTCGGCGTGGGGTGACAGGCTACCGGCTGTGGCAGCCCCCCGCCGGAGGTGTCCTGGTGTCCCTCGGGTTTCCTCTCCCTCTCCCTGCCTCCAGAGCCAGAGGAGGACAGGATGGAGCCCGATAAAGTGGGCATCGCGGAGGGGCTGGACAGGGCAGCGTGGCCCCCTGTGGCTGGAGTCAAGGACTGGGAGGAGACATCAAAGAGGAGACGTTTCAATTCACTTTCAAGGTGGAGTTTCTCAGTCACTGACAAGATTATTGAGCAGGGGGATTCAATTAAAATTCAACGAGGTCCAGTTAGAGAGAGTTTCAGGTGTGAAGTGATGTCACCCAAAAAAGCCACGATATTATATTCTTCTCATCTTCTATTAAGAGAAATTTGTGTGTAGGGACTTTATCTGTGGTTACTGAAACCACTTGTTTCAGCTCTATTCCTCTCCGTTTACGTCGTTGTTGGACAGTGAATTCATGTGTTAGCATTCTGATCATTTTGGGTTCTTAGGTTTATTTTCTGTGTCTTCATTTCGGATGTGAGTGGGTACGTTTGCTCAAAAGAGTTGTTCTTTGTCTTGTAGTGGCGCTTCACATTACCGCTTTTAATAATCGCCACGGTCTCTGAGCATATGATTTTTTATTTTTTTTTATTTTAAATTGCCCGTGGGAAGAATTAACATTTAAGAGTCTGTCCACAAAGTTAAAGGCTCTGGTCTCGCTGACCACGTTTCTGTTTTAGGAGAACGCCATGTTCCGCCTAATAGTGACCCATGTTATAGAGATTATACATCGTCCAGGATAAGATGTCAAAACTACATTCTGAATCAGTGTAAATAGACACTTTTGTAAGATCAGCATAATTTGACCAAATGGGCTTCGATAGTAAATGGACTTGTACTTGTATAACGCCTTTCTAGTCTGCCGACCACTCGCAGCGCTTTACACTACATGCCGTCATTCACCCACCGATGGTAGGGGCTACCATGTAAGGTGCCACCTGTTACCAACAGCAACTTACTCCACAAAAAGCATTTTAGGAATTTAAAGTATTTTTACCTTCTCATCACCCAAAATACGTAATACTATTGAATAAATAAATGTTTTAAATTTTTTAGGGCTTCAGGCTCACAAAAAAACTACCCACTTGTACTAAGGTTGGTTGATATGACAACATATGATCAAAAAAAGATACAATTTTGCTCTACCATTTCTTATATTATTATATATGTATATATAATTATATTTTTATATCATGATATGGTATTGCTATAAGACTTTATCCACATGGCCAATGCCTATGCTGCATGTGATCATATTACACAAAAACAGAACAAAATGACTAGCTTACCGAGCTGGAGGTGACCAGGACCAGAGTGGATGTAGGGTTGCGCAGGAGAACTGCACCGTTGGTGGTGGCCCCGTTGATGGGAACGGGGACCTGGAGGCCTGGGAGAGCTGGGTGTTGGGGCTGGCTGTGCTCTCTGGACCTACTCCTCTCTCTCCTCCCCAACGGGCCATCAGAGAATTTAGCCAGGGGGACATCTGGGTTGCGGACAATGACTGGGGAATCACGGAGCGGCACAATGCGGCGTGGGGATGGTTCCAGGGGCAGCGGGGAGGGAGGGGTGGGAGAGACCAGCATGGGCGGAGGCGTGGAGGCAGCGGAGGATGGTGGCCTGCTTGTGGCGCTACGAGGCCGGGGGAAAGAAAGTGAGGAGGGGGTTGTGGGCTGACTCTGGGGGGAGAGGACTCTGAAGGCGGCAGGGTTGTGGTTCATGGTTGGGTCTCCCATCATGCCCACCAGCTGTTGTTGCTCAGGTTTGGTCTGGTAGTCCTGGATTACAGGCAGCGGAGGGGGCGGGTGGGTGTCAAGCTTCCTTTTGCTAGGGCTCATGGGGACTGTGAAAGTGAGATTGGTCTGAAAAGTGGGCACAATCCCCGACAGGTGGCGCTCTCGGTCAACACCTGGTGTACCCATCTTAGTGCCGCTAAGCTGGCGATGGCGGCGCGGAGTAAGTGAGGCAGGAGCAGTGATGGGGCTGAAATTGGCAGGGCGAAAGCCAAAGAGCGGAGAGGGTGAGGGTGATGGGGTGGGTGAGAAGGGCGACTGATTGGAGATAGGCGAGTATGAGGGTGTGCCTGAGCGGGAGCCCCCCAGGGAGACCAGCATGGTCGCTGCCTCACACTCATCAAAGTCAAAACGAGAGAGGTCCTGGGGGAGCAGAGAGGGAAGGACCAGGCGAGGGCGGGAGTCTCCTCCACGGCTGCTGGCCTCGCTGCTTTCGCGCGATGTCTCATCCCAGTCAAACTCTGAGCTAGCTCTTCCACCGCTCATTCGGAGGTCAGACGGCGTCAGGGTCCCTGTGCTGCTGGCTCCACCCCGTTCCCGGCTACCTCCACTGGCTTCCATCTCCTTGGTCCTCATTGAGAGGTGTCTGGAGCAGTATCCTCGGCGCTGGGACTCTTTTGAGCAGCCTTCCCTGGAGCACAACCTCCTCCACTGCTTCCCATTGAACTTCTTACGGATGCCTGTTGGCGTGCACACCACATCGCCCTTCTTGTACTTTTGCTGGGCAGCTGTCAGTGGGGTGCGGGAACGTGAGGAGGAGGAGGAGGTTGAACCTGATCCAGATCCACCGCCACCACCAGCTCCTCCACTGGAAGAACATCCTCCTTGGGCCTTCTCTACTCTGGAGGAGGATGCGGAGGAAGAGGAGATGGGAGGGAGAGGGGGAAGCTGAGGGGTGGTAATGACAGCTGCTGCAGTTGCTGGGTCAAGGCCTAATAGGACAGGTGAAGGAGGTGGGTGGGGGTTCAAGGCCAGGTGGGTAGGGGGGACCCCGATGCCCCGCACCACAGAAAGGTGGGGATTGAGGTAGCCAGGCGGGGGCTTAGAGATGATGTGGCGGTGCTGGGGAAGTGCCATTGGTTTGGCCCCAGGTATGATCGCCCCCATTGGAAGCATGTTAAAGTGAGACACTTCCATGTCTTCTTCGGGGGTAAGTGGCATGTATGGGTGGTGTTGCTGCTGTTGTTGGTGCTGTTGCTGCTTCGCATTGTTCTCCCTTTCTCGCTCTCTTTCCCTCTCTCTTTCCTGTAATCTCTGGAGGTCCCTCTCCCTTTCTAAGTCTTTCTCAATTTCCCACTCTCGGCCTGGAGCCAGGCTGAGGACTGAGGCTGGGGTGACTGGGGAGGTAATGCTGTGGCCTGATGTGGAGGACACCGGGACCATACCTGGGTATGGTATTCCCCTCCCCAACACTGACCCCACGCCGGGTGTCATCCCCCGGCTCAAACGACACACCTCCTGCTCCACATCTATCTCCTCCCTTTCCTCCCGTTCCATTTCCTTGTCTCTGACCCCCTCCTCGCCATCCCGTCCCTCTCCAGATGGCAGATCCAGGTCCCAAGGTGGCACCAGAAGCCGGAGTGTTTGTCGGGAGACCCACACTGCCTGGGTCCCGACAGCTGTCCCTCTGCCATCCTCTTCCTCGTCCACGGAATCAGGTCTTTCCTCAGACAGCAGGACTCGGTAGCGGTTGGCCACTGCAGGGTGTGTGTCCACCTGGGTCACCACACCTTCTCGGTACCACTGCCACTGACCCTCGCTGCCCTCCTCATTTCC
Organism: Cebidichthys violaceus; assembly: GCF_023349555.1. Taxonomy (NCBI): domain Eukaryota; kingdom Metazoa; phylum Chordata; class Actinopteri; order Perciformes; family Stichaeidae; genus Cebidichthys; species Cebidichthys violaceus. Next base: position 5,410,272 of record NW_027176329.1, on the reverse strand, counting down.
AAATGGTATGCAAACACGGGTGCCAATAGCTATTGGATGGACACCAGGCGGTGGGGCATCTAGGATAATGTCCACCACCCCTGGGGGGCCGTCATGTTGATACGGATAACGGCACAGCGTCTTCTCACCATTCAGTTGCACCTCCAGGCTTCCATATTCACCGCTGACCTTACGTACCACTCCAGCCCGAAACACCAAGTCTGAAATACCCCCCTCGTCCCTGCATTCGCCTTCTCCCTCCTCGTCACTTCTTCCCCTGAGCTGTCGAGCGAGGACACGCTGATTCTTCATTCCTTTGGCGAGGGCATCAGACAGTGCATCAGGGAGACTGGGTAGTGTGTGTGTAGACATCTGTGTGAGGGCGTGTGTGTCGCCGACTACCTCCAGGTCAGCCGAGTGCTCGCTGGCGGTGTCTGTAGAGGAGCAACGGGGTAGGAGGACGGGCGACGTTCTCTCCGCACCTTCAACCCCTCCGGGCCTTTCCCTGTCCCCTGCCAGCGTCAGCGTAGGGGGTCCTGGGGAGCCGTCCTGAGGCCCCTCCCTGCCAGTGGTCCTGCTGTGAAAGTTGTCAATCAGGCTCCTGCTCTGACTGTTTCCATCAGGGTGAGAGACACAGATGTCTTTTCCTGAACCTGTTGACCCGTGGTTAATAACCCCACCACTAAGAGGAAGGGGCGGGGGCGTGCTGGAGGAAGGGTTGCTATGGTTACCAAGAGCAGACAAGCAGTGTTCAGAGGTGTACTTCTTCTTGGGAACGCGGGCCTTGAAGGTGGCCGTTTTTCGGCTGGAGGCGGGGTTTGGGCTGTTGTTGGCGCTGGGTGTACTACTGTTACTACAACTACTACCACCACTGTCACTGTGGCTGCTGCCGCTCACAGCTGACCTCCCTGGTCTATCATCCGAGGATGTCAAAAATTTCCCAGAATCCATCACAAGTGATCCTGTCGTTTCTGACAGCGCTTCTCTGGAAAATGAGGAGGATGGTGTTCGGTTTTGTGGGGATCTGCTTCTGTCTCTGTTCTCATCTGAGTCTCTCTTCTCCCCTCCTTCGGGGGCATCCCCCGCACCGCGACGCTTCCCCCCTTTGGCCCGGGTGGAGGGAGGAGAGCGCCGGCCCTGCTTTTTTATCGGCTTCATCTTTTCATCTAGCTTGCCTTTTCTCTAAACAAGTCTTTTTATTTATTTATCCCAGAGAATCTCTTTGGCGTTCCTCTCTTGTTTTGCCTTGCTTTTTTTTCCTTCTTCCCCCTCCTTTTATATTATCTCTATTTTTTCTCCTCTGCCGGGGCCTCTCTCTCTCATCCTGTCTTGTCTTTGTTGCGCGACTTCGGCACTTGCCCACCTTATTCCAGAGACTCTAAAAGAAAGGGAACAGGGAGCGTGAGTTACTCATGTGGCAAACACGTTCATAAATTCAAAAAGCCCATTCAGCACGACAGATAGCTACCAACTGCATGGCTTTGAGTGCAAAAGTGACTGATTTGATCAAAATCAAACAATAGAGTACTAACCAGTTAAATATGAACATTAATTAAAAAAAATGTATTCTGCGCTAAAAGATGCACCATCGTACTAGAGTAGTAATGAAAATGACTCATCTACAAATTCATTACACATTAATTCATTACATAACAGGTTCTACTCACATTACACAAGGCCTGCATCCATACCAGGTACATATTGAAAACAGGAGGCCATATTGTAGGGTAAACACAAAGTAGGCTCACAACACAGTATGGAAATAGTGAGGAGCACTTTGCAATTTGCCCAGACAAGCCTTTCTGCATGCACACACACTCGCTCACACACACACACTACTTCTTGGCCGGGGCAGTAGAGGCGGGGGAATTCCTTCTTCGCTTGCATATTGAAACCCTTCTTTTCTTTCTCTCTCTCTCTCTCTCTCTCTCTCTCTCTCTCTCTCTCTCTCTCTCTCTCTCTCTCTCTCTCTGGCGACCTTTATCTATGTATTTCAAAGCAGAGTCAATCCGCCCCTACAAACTCCATTTCCTGTGGAAGACCATTACCTAACTTCCCGTTACTTTATTCCTCCTTCTCTCTCTTTGCTACTATTACACTTCCATTCTTATCCCCTGACTGCCTTCTCTCTCCGATATTGATTCCTACCTCTTCATCTCTCCTTTTCTCTCCTCTCCTCCACTTACGTCTCTACCCTCACTTTGTGCTGCAGTCACCCAGAAAAAGCAGAGTTGTTACGATTAATTGTCATTCCGCACCAGAGTCGTTCAGCATCGCTGCTAGCCACGCCAGAGTCATTCAGAATACCTCCCATTCCACAGCGAACTCATTCACAGCTCTGCCCCCGTTTAGAAAGTAAAACAGATTGATTTTGCCGACTTGTTGAACGGGAGACTGTTGTCATTTAACTGGTTTGTTTTCCGTGTGGCTGATACGCGTGGGACTTGCCTCGGGTACTAGGTGCTGTGTGCTCTGCCTCGTTTCTTCCAACACAAGAGTCTCCACAGAGCTGCGAGTGCCAGAAAGACGTTAACAACAAGCGTAAAAGAGTGACAATCAAAACACCCCTCAACTGCTCTGTGAGCTTCTCTGAAAAATTCTCACTCCGATATTGACTGAAAATGTTCTGGATTGATGTCTATTATCCACCGCTATGTCTACTTGTCAGTGATTGTTTGACTGTCTGTTAACTTCCATGTCTGCCTGTCTGCCCCCGTCTCTCCATCCATCCTCCAACCAGTCTCTTCCCCCTCCGTCTCTTTTCCCTTCTGTTGCCTCCCTGTCTGCTTGCCTCCTTGTCTGCGCATTCATTCAGGTCCTCTTAATATCTGCCACATCATATCAGCTAGAGAGAAATCCATTTTCAGAGATAAGTGCCGCCTGTCTCAAGGCCACACACACACAGCAAACATCTATGTGATGATAGTTGAGAGTGCACACAGAGAGCCAGAGAGCTAAGAGCCGTCACTGTGCTCTATGCAAATCCCTATTTAGGACAGACAGCCGTAGAGCAGCCACCATAAAATAATTTGGCAGCCGGCCTTACTTGGTCACAATAGAGGTATGCTACGTGTGTTTACTCAGTAGTGTGCCGTGTACAACAGCTGGTGTCAGAATCATGGGCCTGGTGATAACAGCTTAAAGACAAACTGACGCAACTCACTCGCCCCGCCGTGCAACACGGAGCAAGGAAGCCCATATGGGAGCTATAGTAGGCCTCCTATGTTTCATGTGCAGCGATCAAAGCGGAGCGCTATCTGCTCATCAGGTATACACGACCTGGAGATTGGCGAGTTTGGCCATATTTTATTAGCAGAAACGGTGTTTACCTTCTCTTATACACAAATAAATGTTTAACATCGAGCTGACGCGAGACATGCGTGGTGACAAAATGAACTGCCGCCTTTAAAACCGCAACTGGGCTACGACAAACTAATAATAGCTGAGGCAAAATGCAACAGATTATAATATTTGGTATAAAGTGAGTTAACTTGATCATCTTTATGCTATCAAACTGCATATGGCCTCCACACATTGTTTTTGCCAACCTTGCCGTACATTCACTATAATTCACTATCTAAAATTTGCTAGACCTGTCGGTCCTTTAGGTATGGTTTAACCTCCTGTGGAGATGCTAAATACGTTTTTTTAATGCTACATTTCTGACCCCACGCAAAACTGCATATTCAAAAGTTTTGTAAATTGCAGAGCCCCTCTTTAAAAGTGTATAACAGGATCACTATGGTGCTTTATTAAGGAGAGGCCAGTATAAATGTATTCACCAGAGCAGCTTCTAACTTCTCCACACAAGTTATAAAACTACAGGAGGTGATGTCGTCACCTCTGCTTTATCTGGATAGTACCGTGTATGTGTCAAGCCCTCGTAGTACCGCGAGTACTACCAGCTTTTACTCCACAACACAGCAGGCCGTGGCGTGCAGCGACCAGGCCTCAACTACACACACACACTCTCGCACACACTCTCACACACACACAGACAGACACAAGGCCGCTTGGAAATCCTCAACTCACTGTCACCGGGAAATAACCGGTTTAACGGGCATATTAACCACTTAATACCGTGTAATACGGCCCGCTGTTGCGTGACAGCGTGAAAGGTCCCAAACAGATGAACGCGTTAACTTTGTCGATCCGCTCCACGGTCACAACACAACGACAAAAACAGCGGACACAAGTCGGCCGTTTTGGCCCATCCGAAAGTGACAGTCGTCTGAAAAGGTAGCTAAAACTAGCCGGATAACTTTGTGGTGACCCTCGTCGTTATTTGCGTTATTGCGACCGAGATACAAAGAAGGGGAAAGTGTCAATGTGTGAACTAGTCCAAAGGAGAAGGCCCTCGAGCCGCTTCAAAAACACGTTAATTCAAACAGCCACGTTGAATCGTGGAAAAAAGAGGAAGAAAATATGTAACACAGACAGAGGAGGAGGGAATGACAAGGGACTTTTCGAGGTTTCGATACAACGCAGGAGGAATAACAGTTGTTTCTAGGAAGTCCGACGGCAGTTATGGCGTTGAATTTATTTCTAGTGGAAAAGTTTCAAGCTCACTATGTCTATCGGCACCGCTCCCTTTTTTTTTTTTTCGCAGAAGACACACAATCCGCCCTCCACTCCTCTCCGTGGGCTTTACCCACATATCGGGGAAAAAATATGGTGATCAGCTCAACTGCTAATACTGATTATGGCCACGGTAAACAAGAACAGCGGTAGCGGCTCGGTGAAAGCACAACAAGCCCCACTGCAGTGCTGCAGGAGACAGATTTGTGGGCAGCTTATACTCACCAGAGCTAATGTAGCACCCCAGTGTGGTTCTCTGGTGAGTCCGCCGGGTAAAATAGGGCAGGTCGGCCGGTCGTCCGCAGCTGCCAATTAGCGGCGCTTCATGTTTCTCCGGCAAAGCAACTTAAAAGGAGGAAAAAACTACTGCCCTGTACATTCTACACTACAGTCGCAAAATGGTGAATGAAGCCCCGAAGCCTTGACAACCAGCCCGCGCAGCCAATCGCGGGGCACGAACGCTTACAGTAGCCAATAGGATAACCCGTAAGGGGAGCAGGGGCGGAGCCTTACGTCAAAGTAAATTTGATCGGCGGCGCGCCGCGACCAATCGCAGTGTGGGAAAACACAGAACAGCTGTTGGGAGAGCGAGGCTGCGGCGGCCAATGGGGCTTCTATGTGGGCATGTCTGCGACTTTGTCGGGCACGCAGGACGGGATTGAGATCGTTCTCTCTTTCTGTCTTCCTTCTTTTCATCCTCTCTTCATTTGTCTACAAATACGGGATACGCGCGTAGACCGAGGAGACGCTGTCTGTCTTTTTTTTTTTAAACGGGTCGGACTTGTTTCGGTAGAATAAACACACTGACGTGACATTATCAAATTTAATATAGATCAATATGTCATGTCCCAAGCTGTCTCACGTATTATAACTACAGCTCACACTTTCATATCACAGCTTTAATAAGAGTAGACAACTCTCTGTGAGCTAGTTCTTTTGATTACCAATGTTAATGCACTTATTGTAAGTCGCTTTGGATAAAAGCGTCTGCTAAATGACTGTAATGTAATGTAATGTAAGCTATCTATTCATCTGTATGCATGGCAGCGGCGTCTCCACTATGATCCATGCGAGCCACAGGTTGAGTGTAGTTTCAGGGGAACCGCAGAGAACACCAACTCCCAAATTCTCATGCTTTCTTCCTCTCCATCCTTCTCACAAACTCCCTCACTCTCTCCCTCCCTCCCAGCTAATCAGAAGGCGGTCTACACAGCACAGCGTCCCTTAGTCCCGCCTTTCCCCGCCAATCAGGACAGCCGCTGGCTGGCTATACGTCACCGGAGCAGCATGTGATTGGCCGAGAGGCCCGGGGTCTGCAGGCCAATGACCGAATGCTGCGGTGAGGTCATTAATGCTTGTTGCCATCAGCTTGGCCAAACAGGAAGAGTGAAACCCCAGTGAGTAAGTTTGGTCCAAACATGTGATTATGGGTCCTAAGAGAGTGACCCACTTACACTGTGGGCCTCCCCTGCGTGTGCACACACTGTGCAGGTGCACAAGCAAGTACATGCTGTTACACACTGACGAAGAACACTAGACAAACATGCACACAGGCTGAGTTAGACACACATGAGTGCTCAAACACACACACACACACACACACACACACACACACACACACACACACACACACACACACACACACACACACACACACACACAGCACAACACAACACAGTGGCAATCCGCTGCTATTCCATAACACACTAATGGTGTGTGTGGATTGCTGTGAAGCAGTGTGACTCGCTGTTTCTATAGCTTACAGGCACAGATGGCGAGTTTGGTCAATGATGATACAGAGCTGGCTGGTTGCGGCAATGCAGTCTGCCTGGCACGCACACACACACGCAAACGCACAGACAGGCGAGCGGGTACACTTGTCATAGTTACACACACAACGGGGCGAACGCGTACAAGCCAGCACCTACACACACGTAGCAGGCGCAGTGGAGTTATAACATGCCTTGGCGTTACATAAGCTGTACGTGTGCTGGAGCGCGCGCACACACACACACACACACACACACACACACACACACACACACACACACTGCGCCCAACCCTGTGCAATCACACACACACATATATATATATATATATATATATATATATATATATACACACTTTTGTGTATATCGTGCTGACTGTACACCCTCTTTGAGCATGCAAACATACAGACATGCACTGTTGCACATATGACAAAGTACAGTACAGGTTTATTATTAGTATTTAGTTTGCACATGAATGCACAGACACACAGCTTTTCTGCATTTACTGTACACATTTCACGGCCGTAACACTAGCGACTTGTGACTCACACATCTGTGAGAGTGCATCGCAAACACGAGCAGACATGTAAGCGCAGAGTGAGGGGGATCTCCAGACATCTCCCACACCCCCGATAGTGAAGCACTGCAGTGTCTGTCTCCCTTCCAACCGACTGTGCTCAGTCACAGCAGACGAGCGTGCTTTCGGTAAAATGTAGGGCGAGCGTGGCGAGCACACAACTTTCAAGGGGTGGCTGCTTTCGCGAGGCGCATGCCGAGAGACATTAAAAGAGACCCGAGATCGAAGTCCTCGGGCGAGCTTTAGGGTGAGACGGGGACATGAAAGGGAGGGAGACTTTGGTGGTAAAAGGCAGACAAGAGACAGGCGGTGAGTAGAGATTTGAAAGACTGGTAGATGGAGAGAGAGACAGAAACAGAGAGAAATGGGCCAGAGAGGTAGACCGAGAGCTGCAGAAGTCAAGCAGTTTGTGAATGAGTGCCACAAATCCGGCTGGCATTAGCACCTCTGAGCACTTTCTAAGAATGAGGCGGAGAGCCGCGGCTAAGCCCCCCCTCAATCCCAGTCACTTTACACTCAATGCATTATGGCCACTTAACTGCTAAACAGCTCCAGGGACCCTGGCTCTGTACCTGACCCAGCACTCTTAACACTCTCTAATTCAAGAGTAGAGAAAAAGAACAAATGGAGAGTGAGAGATGGACCAGATGAGTCCCAGCTCTACTCGTCTCCACCCCGGCCAACATTTGGAGTTTGAGTGTATGTACTGTGGATTTAACAGCCTGCACCTGCGGCCAATAATGAAATCTGAGATGAGTGTGCAGTCACTCATAGCCAGTAATAAAAAAAAAAATGTTAATATCTTTGTGGTGTTAGATGAGTAGGTTGTATCCGTACCTCACATCCGTTACAGCAACAACAACCTTTTTTTCTGCTACGAAGTTGCATTGGGCCAAATGTGTATGGCACTATTGAATTGCCTATCAAAAAAAACAAAAACAAAAAACAAAGACCGCCTTGAAAACATCAAAAAAGGAATTACATGCTACCAGATTTCACCGAGGTACATATGTATGCCTGGCGTGCGCGAGAGGGTTCCGCACAGAACGCATAGGCAAACAGCCATAATGGTATAAATCAGGCACGAGTGGATCTTGAGGTGACACCTTCTGTTTCCATGGTCAACAATGAACTGCCGAGCTAAACATTTCAAAGTCAAAGTCCTGAAAGTGCTCACGAATCAGGGGAAGTCTGAACCTCTACACTTTTCATGGCAACGGAGCAAACACAATCCACTGATGAGGACAGAGTGATACGGTCCAGAGCCCCAGAACAATACGGCAGTGGTGGAAGACGCACTCAGATTTTGTACTCAAGTAAAAGTAGTAATAACGTCTATAAACAGATTCTGTATTCACATACATCTGTAGGCGACAGGACAAGATTTTGGCATTGAAAGCGTTCTGGATTCTGGTTTGTAGTCCGAGTAGTATCGTCTAAACACGTTGGAGCAGGCTTTGGTTGAATGCAGGTCAATAACAGTCAAAAGAGGAGGAACACATTGGCCGCAATGCAATCTGGGAACTCACCTGCTATCGTCTGCCGATGATTTCACTTTTTTATTGGTTTAAAATGAACTTGTTAACTGGCTATTACACGTCGTCTCTCAACTCCAACTCCAGTCTCGCTTCTCAAGTTGCTAATCGGACTGCTAACAATGAGCAGCGCACGGACAAGGAAGTCTTGGCCCGGATATCATCTGGCTACACCAGAACCCCAGAAACATAGCCCCTCACCTCTAAAGGCTGATCTGTAATCAGACCGATAGGCGATGGATTCCGAGATTGATGGATACCTCATCTGTCTGCGCCAGACATGGGTTGGTTCAACGTAAATGTGTTCCTCGCGCTCATTGGACCAAAGTTAGGATTTTCAAAAGTTCTGACTACAATGACCCCTATTTTGAGAAATGTCATCAAACACCTGCAAACCATGAGCATATGTTTCGTCAACGTGTTCTCCAACACGAGAGATGAGTGCGCCTGCAGTGCAGAACCTGTTTCGGCTCGTGGTTTGTTAAGTAAAAGAAGTGCTTTTGTTATGTAACGTATGCACGTGGCGTTAGTTAAGTGTGAAAGTTACCTGACAAAAGTAAAGTATTATAACCATAGACTGTATATAGGAAGTGGACGTAGTCATCGTGACATCACCCATTGGTTTGTGGACTGACGTTATGAAGCCTCGACTTCAACAATTTTGCTGTCGGCATCTGGGACTACGGCCGTCGCCATGTTGGTTTTTTTCGCAACCAATGACCGGAAGTTACAATATTTAGAATGCGGAGGAGTGACGTAGAGAAGCTGCATATGGCTCTGGTAGCGGCAGCGACCTGTCAATCACAGTAAGCCCGCCCTAAAGCATAACCTGCTTTATGGTCTATTTGACTCTAAATGGATCATGATTTGAAGAAGATTTTAAACTAGTGATTGAGACCATAAACTCATGTTTACAATGTTTACTGAGGTAATAAATCAAGAGAGAAGTAGAGACATTTTTCATAGACTTCTATACAATCAGTCTTATCTCTCTACTGACCTGCTGGTCAGAAGAGAGAATGCAAGGTTAAAGACACTTTCGGATCAGCTTCAGTCAGCAGAACTGGAGGTTGCCGCCTGAATATAAGTCACCTTATAAGGGACATGAACAGCGGCCTCCTGGGTAAAGTCCTGTGTTTACTTGACCCATCCATTCACCCTGACCTGCACAAAACTGAGACATCTTTATACTACCATACCTGACTTGCTAAGACACAGCCCTGCACGTCCTTGCTCACAATTACGTGGATTATATAAACCCTTTCACTGTTTGTAAACCATGATGATGTAAGTAAGCGTGCACGCGCAGAAGCATGGCAGACTGCACTAGCTTATCAAGCTGTGCAAGCATTAACCACCAAAGATCGCGGATGCAACCGAAAAAAATGTACTTTCCAGATCCGTGTGCTGTTAGTGAGTGGGTAGAATGCATTAGTGATATTTAGTGGCCAGATATATTTACATGTGTTTGGTGGAGAAACAGCGCAAAATCACTGGATGCCTCCAACTACGTTATCTGTGGTCATGTACAGAACGTCAAACACCATGACGTAGACTCAGGAGGTCCTGCTGGAATTCTGTAGAACTTGAGTCACAGTTGAAATGTCGAGTTTGACAACTGAGCATGCAACAACCAGACATTGATGCTGGTAGAAGTTTGAATCCAACGTTTAAAGCGGGTTGTCTGGATGGCTATGCAAAGGACACTACTGTTGCCAACAAGTGTGCAAATATTTTTAATGACGGCCATAAAAAGGGTCAATCTAAATTACAGTGCATGACTTTTCGTAGCCTGGTTTAGGTCGTGTACACCTCTGTGACCACTCGACTGCAATTTCCAACACTCTGAAGGTAACTAGGACCCTGATGCCATGACTTTACATTTGTCTCATTCCTCAGTTGTCTTTGCTTCTGGCCTCCAAGCAGATCTGATAGCTGATTATTGGCCAGTCTAATACTAATGAGATGGAAATCACCAACTCTCTCACTCTCTGTGGATAAAAGACACTTTCAATAATTAACAGCTTGAAAAAAATTAAATATAATAGTGTGCCTATCCAGAGAAACTTCCCAGCTAAGCCAGAATAAGGCCACTTTTTAAAAAAATCTTAGTTACTTATTTAATTAGTTTATGCTGACCTGAAGGGTGGGGTTATGTTAACTGTTTGTGTCGCGTTTTTCCTCGTAGCTGCTGTGTACTGTGTGTCACTCACAAGCACTTTGACATTACTGTAAATTTGCATGTGAAAAAACCCAATTAAAGTACATGAAAAAGAGTTGAAATAATGTACATTTTATTTTTGTACTTATGAAGTTGTGCATCATTGTTTATCAGTCAGTGTGTACTTTCCTAATAAAGTTTGATCGATTGTAATCCTAATCGCCATTGTCTCTAGTTCTCAGTATTGGTTATCAGAACTGAACCAAACTACTTCCACAATAAAGACGCCCGTACACAACAGTGCAGATGGATTAGTTACTCTGGTGGGATTTAAAACAATGTTTATTTTTAAAGAGTGCCACCAGGTCAGTGTGTAAAAACGGCTTGTTCCTCACTTTCAGTCATTCTACCACATCTGCAACAGCCTCCGTTGCTCAGTAGATGGTGCTGAATCCTCAAACTAAACTGCACTGACCTGTAGGCCGATACTCTTGAATGATCCTGATTTCTATTGGTTGTGTGACATTGACATCATGCTTATAGCCATTAGACATAGTTATATATTGATATATTGGACACATGCATATATCAGCTTCACATAAAAATAAGCTGGGAGTTCAGTTTTACATTTGCAGCCAATTTGCACCTCTTAAATAAATGGGAGGTAAGTTCAAGGAGGTTTTATGATGAAGATATATTTAATCACAAGAAGAGTATCTCTGTAATCCTTCAAATCATAGTGTGAATTCTATAACAGTGTGAGGTTTGTTTGTTGGCTAATAAGGACACAGGAGGCCGTTATGTTTTGGTTTTGAGATCGACTGTTGACCGTAACTTTTATTCCGGTGTTTAGATTGACACATATTTGATCTACTGTCAACTCGACACTAACTATGTCCTCACTGGGTTCATTATCATGCTTTAACAGCTGTGGGAGCTACACTGTGAAGTCTAATCAAGAAGGGAAAGCAACTCTGAGTACAACATAAAAATAAAAGGTTAGTTCTTAATAATACAATATAAAAATACAACAGGAAACAGAGAGGGGAGAGAGATATCCATTATTTAAAATATAATTTTTCCATATTTAAACGTGGACGATGACAGGAACCTAAATATTACATAAGAGGCAAACATTTGGCCAAAAGAAGTGCTACAGATGATTCTTTTTCGGACCAAATACTAATATATTGACTATAAGTTTATCAAAACAAAATGTATTCAGGAAGTTATATATTTTGTAATACCAGATTATGATAATAATTATTAGATTTAGAATTTTTTTAATCTGATGACATTTAAAAAAAAAAATCAGTTACTATGACTTCATAAGCTAAGTAGATGTTGACTAATCTATTGTTTACTTTGCCCCCCCACCACACTCACATAATATCGGGATATATAATAAGAAACGCTATACTGATCATGTGTCTCACCACGGTTTGAATGCTGGAGGTCCACAGTTCTCACCGTAACCTGCTGCTGAAAGTGAAGGCGGATTCCCAGCAGGAGCCCTGCAACAATGCATGATAATTAGCCTTCTGTTGTGACCTGGTTTCTGTCTTGGCCTCTCTGGACTGTGACCTCTGACCTCGCCCCACAGCCAGACAACAATCCCTCTCGGCTGGAGGCCAAACAGCCCGTCAATCAGCCTCCTATTAATACGGCCCATCCCCTGTAGAGATCAGCAGCCGGTGAATGCTTCAAATCAGATTGCAGGGGGTGAGACAGAGGGGTGAGGCAGAGGGGTGAGACAGAGGGGTGAGATAGAGGGCTGGTGGCTGGAGACATGAAACAAATACTGGAATGATTAACAGGACCTTGAAAACACAGTGAGACTGTGAAAGTAAAGAAAGTAAAGTAGAATGACCAGTGTAGGCACAGAGAGGGAGGGGATACTGCAGTCAGTCCATGAGTCTAAAAGCTGCTAACGAATACCATCCAGTGATGGAATGTAACTAAGTACCTTTACACAAGTACATCTAAGTTTGTAAAATAACTAGTAACGAATGTTGTCACATAAATGTAGCGGAGTAAAGAAATACAATACGTCCTTCTGAAATGTAGTGAAGTAGAAGTAGAAAGTGGCATGAGAAGAAATGACTAATATATTTACATATATACATAATATTGTTTGTAAAAACTAAAGTGCAAACAGTGGTAAGACACGACATATTTCCATCTCATTACCTTCCGTAACAGAGAGCTGTCACTCTGTACTGGACAGATCAGTCTAGACAGTAAATGTGTTTGAATTTTTATGTCAACAAACTGTAGATAAATACTCGGCAAACACTCAATTATCGAGCCATTATGCTTTCACGCGTTTCACACGCTACCCCCAAGATTCCCTCTCAAGTCTCGCGATAGTTTCTCAGAGGAGGCGGTAGAACGTTTCTAGTTTCTAGCAGTAGATGTGTCATGAACTACTAGAAAGTGACAGCAGGGGGAGCCAGAGCTTCAGCGAGACACCAGGAGAGAGAAATCAACTGGAGGCTTTTTGTCCAGCAGTCTGGTGATTATTATACATAAACATGAGATATTCTTCAGTTAGTCAAGGTCCAACATCTATCCATGTGACTGCAGAAGTATGAACGAGATTTGGGTTTAAAAAGGTCAGAAAAGTGGGGAACACGGTAAACTTAATACATAAATAGAGTAGATATATGTATATGCTATATAGAAATGTTTATTTTGGCTAGAACTGGCAGCTATTTTCACAATAGATTAATCTATATTTAAGCTACAATTCTCTGGCGACTGCCTGTCAATATGTGAAGAGCGGCTGGTTCATCCCTCTGAGTGTAAACTTAATGTCTTGAGGTTTTACTGTTTGGACAAAACAAGCTATTTTAAGACTTCTTCTGGGAATTTTTCACTTCAAAGCATTTTATAGACCAAATGATGTGTTGACTTTATCAATAATGAAAAGAAGCTTTTATTGCAACTGCTATAAAAAAAATTAAAGATACAAAATAATCAAATCACAGCTATTATCAGTACTTTTGGGAAGTAAAAAAGAAAAAAAGATCTAAATACCAGCCTTAAAAAACAAACACATTCTGACCTTATAATCAAACCAGGACCAACAAGCACCCAGAGAGGGGGCCGCGGGTCTGAGTCAAGCAGAAGATAAACGATTTGACAGTCGGGTTATCAAAACTCCCATTTCGGCTGAAGTGAAAGCACGAGGCGTCATCTGGGACACAATCCGCATCAGAAGAGTTCTCAGGGATTTTGTCGGGAGCAATGAAGACTAACAGACGATGTAAAAACAGACGCATTTCTATTCTGCTGCTGCGCTCAGGAACATCAGCTAAACAGTTCAAATCTGGTAGAAAACATGAAAGAATATCAATAAAAGTAAACAATTCTACATTTGAGCCGTTCACCGTGCTACTATGAAAAACAATAACGTTTCCCTCATCTACACACATTTACACTACAAAAAAATAAAATGAAAAATGTTCAACAAAAGAATCCCGAAAACTTTCCTGCGAGACAGACAGCGTGGCTCTTGAATCAGTCTCATTGTTTTGTTGCAGCTGTCTCCCAGACAGACGTTCATAATCATCTGTGTGATATAACTGGGATATAACTGGCTTAACTTATTATACTGTTTACAATTTGTGTGAATAATTGAAATCAAATACTTGTATCGGAGTAAAAAGTTTATATATAGTTTATAGTATTTGCCCCTGTATTTAAAAAAGGTGTACTCGAGTGCAGTACTTGCGTAAATAAACGAAGTAGAAGGTGAACAAATGAAAGAAAAGCAGACGCTGACACACTATTTTTTTTTAACCTTTTTTAATGAACCCTGATTATTGTTTAATTACAAATGAAGAGAAACTCTAGTACAGGTGGCTCCTCCATGATAAAAACAAAAAAGGTCTCCGTCTCTCCTCTGGAGTCACAGATCCCCATCGAGGTGGACACGAGAGGAGAGACGAGACCAGAGAGAGAGAGGGGATGGGGACACATTTCAAATAATACAACGGTTAAACAGTACAAAGCTTTTTTTTTTTTCTTACAGAATCCGCCAAAAGGGGAAGAAAAATATATATGTACAACATCAGAAAAAGTGTTTCTTTCCCCCTGCGTTATATCATGTGGGGATTATGTGACCCTCCTCTTGTCCATGGTAACGTGGTTATAAAATCAACATAAGTAAAAAATAAAAATAAAATAAAAAATAAAATGCACTGAAGCCAACTAGTTGAAGTTCATGGGAAAGAGTGCAAAACTGGAACAAAAGCTCACAGGAAACCAAGAAATTCATGGAGAAGAGAGACGGGGCAGGAGGGTTCAGAATAATCAAAAACAGTCATGTTAATAATAGAATTACAAGAGTAACAGTAATACGTCAGGAAAAAATACAAAAGAAAATGACAACGACAAATCGGGCGCAGTGGGGTGAAAATATCGACCCGGTGGGGAAACGGTTATTCTGCTGTTTTGTGTGTAAGGCAGCGCGGGTGCAACGGTTCAGGTACAGCTCGCTGTTTGTGTTCTTCTTCACCACACACTTTAAAACGGCTACATCGGTCCTCAAAAGTTCCCGAAGATTAGATTCATTTATTTTTTGCTGGCACTTTTTGTTAATGCTGAGAATGTAAAACAAGCCAATTAAAAACAATAGATGTAAGAGTTCTCATGTAAGATAACTTCAAAATAAGATACACACGAGTCTGGAGCCGGCTGGGCGAGAAAAGATGAACTTTATAACCTGGAGCCGAGATTTCAATTATGTTGAACAGCTGTGTGTGTGTGTGTGTGTGTGTGTGTGTGTGTCGGCATAACCATGGAAACCACACATACACAAGTGCACGCACACACACTGAGCACAATGAGCAAGTCAGGCTATGGGAAGTCCCTCTCTCTCCACTCCGCTCAGAGGTTTTATGATGCAATTTCCTCAGTGAGCGTGTGTGCTTGTGTGTGTGTGTGTGTGTGTGTGTGTGTGTGTGTGTGTGTGTGCGTGCGCAGTTTCTATGATTCACCGTCGACTCCATGTCTGATGTCACGTGATGTCATGCTTCCCTTTATTCTAGCCACAGTAAAGCCTCACTGTAACCAGGACAGGGGGTGTGTGTGTGTGCGTGTGTGTGCGTGCGTGTGTGTGTGTGTGTGTGTGTGTGTGTGTGTGTGTGTGTGTGTGTGTGTGTGTGTGTGTGTGTGTGGGCAGGGTTCAGACCAGCCCGTACACACACTGATCACACAAAGCCGTACGAGTCCAGAGTCCGCTCTTGAACCAAAGTCCGTTTGCGTCGGCAGCTAGCTTATGTGAGGCGACGCAGAGCAGGAAAGACCCGCTGTCGTCCAATCAGAATCGTCCCGTCCTCTCGGAACGCGCGGGTCCGCCGCCCGGCTCCCCGTTTCAGCAGATCGGGGGGGCCAACCGGTGGCGGCTAAATGCGTGAGGTGTTTCAGTCGCAGGAGGGCGGGGTTTACCACGCGGGGACAGGTGAGGGGGAGGCCCTGACGTGGTCAAACCCCGCCTACTCCTGGGAGGTTAAAACACGGCCACCGACGAGTGTGATTTGACCCCAAGAGACTCTGCTCACTCATTTCTCCTCTGTCCCCTGAATACACAATAACTGGTTTAAAAACAAAAATGAATTTGAACAATATAAATATAAAACTCTGAGGCCTTTGTCGCTGCAGCTCAACGGTCAAGAGAAGGCAAGGGTGAGAAGGCAAAGGCTGGATGACACTGGTAATAATATGCCCGTTAGAATATATACATATCTTTACCATTAAAAATAGTAGGATTTTCCTGATTTGTATCAAATGACCATATTGAAATATAATATTTGAATTCAATATATATTTGAATAAAATATATATATATATGTGTAGATTTACTTATTCTGTATCTCTCTTTTACAAAAAACAGAAGGCATGGTGGTACTGTGTGTGTGTGTGTGTGTGTGTGTGTGTGTGTTATACAACATGCTGGGGGTAATGTGATAAAACTCTTGTTGGCTTATAAAAAGGCACAATCTTATTTGGAATTGTTCGTTAAAATGGGCGCAGTGTTCTTTCCCCCCCTCTCTTTTTGAACTTTGAGTAAAACGCAATTAAAAATAAGTTGTTTCTCGATATCTCAGTGAACGTTTGCCTGAGTTTAACCTCGACGCTCCGCATTCATGACTACGCGCCCCCCCCCCCCCCCCCCCCCCCGAGATAAATCAGTTCGCTCTGAACGTCGGCTGTTATCTGCGACACACGAAAATTCCTCAGATCACTGCGAATGCCCTAAAATACTGTCCCGTGTCAGAGAGAGGCACACGCCTCCTTTGACAGAAAAAATGCAGTCTTTAAAAAAAGAAGAGCTGTTGATCCGTACGTTAGAGGGATTAAAAAAAAATACCTCAAAGATCCAAAACCCCTCAAAGAGTGTGTGAAGTCGGGCAGGACCAGCTGAAGACGCCCCCTGTATCCTGATAGGGGTTGTTTGTACACCAGCTTTGAGTCCACCAAGCACACGCATACAGAATTAAGTGTGTCTGTAATTACAGCCTTTCTAGTCGCTGCTTCCTCGACAAGCAAAGAGAAAAAGGAGAGAAAGATCCGGCTCTTTTCTGCAGAGACCTTTTGTCTGTACAGTGGGAGCCCACGTCCATCTGCTGGCTAACAAATGCTAATGCCTGGCGGGTCAGAGGTCAATCTTCCTCTGGGCGCAGCTCGACCGTCCTCAAGATGTGACACTCCACCCTCGTCTCGTGTCTCTATACACTGTAGTGAACGAGCTGAAGACGAAGAGGACGAAGAGGCCACTCGGCTTGATGCGGCCTCTTAGTGTCCGAGTTGTTTCCTGGAGACAAGGCGCTGATTGGAGAGCTCTTCCTAATCTCCCTCTTCAGTCGGAGAGATCCATCGGAGAGAGGTCACGGTTCTTTTTTTCCTTTTCTTTTCTCCCCCTCACTACGCCTTGGTGCTGGATGACAGGCGTGGACCGAGAGACACTTCTGTAATCTCCATCAGGGCTGTTAAAAGTTGTTTTTTTTTCCCGTAACATCAGGATCTGTCTGTCTGTTGTTGGGGAGCGGTGATGTGAGGAGGAGGGCACAGGTGTGATGCCAGGTGACCCCCCTGGATTTAACTGGCGCTCTGAGCTGTTCTCATGTTAGAAAACGGGGGAGTTTGATTATCTCTAAGAATACTGCTGTGTTGGTGTTTGATGGGGTGTAAAGGGTCTAGCCCTGCAGCACATCAGAGGCCACACAGGCACATCTGTGGTGTCGTGGTTTACCGCTGGCTGTGACGTCTCGCGGCAGCGTGTCGACAGAACTGACCACAGGAGTGCACGAAGGTGGGACAGAAGGGGGGGGGGGGGGGGGGGGGGGCGACGCTGCAACGATGACAGAACCGGAGCGGTGATAATGGTGTCATCTTGTTCTTCGCTACCTTGTGAACATTGTAACATGTGCGGGGAAATATTTGGTTTTGTGCGGAGTAATTTAAGGTCAGCAAAAAGTGCCCGGCTCTTTTAATCGTTGCACAGAAAACATTATTTCCTACACATGATACATGTTCAGACATTAGTGTGTTCACATCATCACCTGTCAGTTACTGTCTCCACTTTGCTCACGTTCACTAGTGCCATCAAGAAGCCAAAAGGCATTATGGTCAAAAACTATAACGTTTGTAGACAAGACTCAGAGAGGTGTGTGTGTGTGTTTATGTGTGTGTGTGTGTGTGTGTGTGTGTGTGTGCGCGCGCACATGATGCTCAGCAGCCAGTGTTTTCTAGAGACAGCTGTGCCGTGGCCCTCTGCAGCTCAGAGCTCGCTCTGCGCTGGGTGGGAGGCGGCGGCAGCATCAACCCCAAAATGACCCCTCCCGCACCCCCGGTCGCAACCTCCCCCGCCATTCTCCCGCCCGCCCCCTCTCTCCTCCCCTCCCGCTCCTCCTCTCCCTCGGCCTTTACTTTCTTGTCCTCCGCCTCGTCCCGCTCGCCATCTGCCTCCATCTTCTGGTCCTCGCTCCAGCGGCGTTTGAAGCGCAGCTTGAGCGGGATGCAGCGCGTGCCCCCGGGGCTGATGGGAGCCGCCTGACCCGGCTCGCTCTTCAGGGTGACCGGGTGGAGGACGGCCGGGCCGCTGCCGACGGGAGGGGTGGCGGGGGTCTTGAAGACCTCCTCGTCGTCGTCGGGGTCATCGTCGGGGATACCGTGCGGTTGGGCGGAGAGACCGCTCCCGCTGGCTCGGTGATGGTTGTTTAGCTGATGGTGATGGTTGTTGAGCTGATGGTTGCTTAGCTGATGGTGATGGTTGTTGAGCTGATGGTGATGGTGGCGAGCAGTCGGGGTGAAGATGTCGCCGTCGTCATCCCGGTCGTTCTGATTGAGCTCGTCTTCCTCACTGATGTCAGTCACCTCCACCTCTTCCTCTGACTCGATGTCGGATATGGGCTCCACCTGGAGAGAAAGAATATTTTACAGGATGACGTTTCATTTATGACTCCAGCCAGATGTTAGTCATGCTAGAAATGATTGAGAGGCATTTCCGAAACCCCTGAACCATCCCTAAGTAGAACCATCACATCCTGTGTGTGTGTGTGTGTGTGTGTGTGTGTGTGTGTGTGTGTGTGTGTGTGTGTGTGTGTGTGTTAGTGTTAGCAGTCTCACCTTGATCTTAGGAGGCCCTGCAGCCAAGGCAGAGTTGATTATCTGACTAGACCCTGTGAATGAGGAGGACTGGCTGGAGGAGGAGGAAGCAGAGGCCAATGAGCTCCCACAATCCCTCTGCTTGCGCCCGAGCGGCGGCGGCTGCAGCTTGAACTTGAACGGCGACGGGTGCTGCGGCCCATCCTCCCCGCCTCCTGGCAGGTGGCCGAGCGAATGAGAGAGCGGCAAGGGCGGGCCGTGGAGGTGATGGGTGGCCGGCTTCTCGAGGGTGGGGCGGTGGGGCTGAGGGATGATGATGTTGGGGTAGTGGAGGAAGGCCCGGGGGCTGAGGTGGTAGTTGTAGACGGACTGGGTGTGGGCCTGCAGGTAGTGCTTCATGTCCTCCGGGTTGAAGGAGAAGTGGGAACCCAACATGGGGGAGGACATGGAGGGAGAGGGGGTGTAGGGCAGGTGCGGGGTGGGAGTCATGGACAGGGCCGGGGACAGAAGACCCCCGGGGCCAGGCAGCGGGGAGACGGGGAATGGAGACAGAGAATCCGGGTGGACCCTGGGGCCATGTCTGGTCAGCCCGGGGTTCGGGTAGATCCTGAAGAGAGACTCGTGCGGCAGACGCGGAGGCAGCAGGCCCCTGTAGGCCCTGTCGGGCCCCACGCCTCGCTCGTCGGCCCCCACGGCCTCCTCCAGCTCCGAGTTGGTGGAGGTGCCGTCGCTGCAGTCGCTCACGGAGCCGCGGGCCATGCGGCGGGCCACGCTGCTGAACATGCCCGGGCTGCGCAGCTCCTCGCTGGAGGAGAGGACCTCCGACGGCGTGGAGGGGGGGAAACGGAAGTGGCTGCTGCCGGTCGGCACTGGGGGGGCACTCTGAGGGACACGACCTGTGAGGAGGAAAAGAGGGGAGGGGCGATTAGTTTCAAATCCACAATGTAATGTAAATGATCTAAAAACAAAAAGAAGAAAAAGGAGGATGGGAGGAGAAAGCAGGTCAAGTGGCCCTTTAAACTGAGGAGAAAAGGGAAAAGTAGCTAATGAGAGTGGGTCACATGTCTCCCATAACTCAAACTATTTTACCCAAAGGGTCACAGGCACACAGAAAGAAAACACTGGGTTACTCAAAGCCACAAGTTCCCTTCTCTTTCAACCCCTTCCCTCTCTCTCTCCTGCCAGAGAGACTGTGGCACGGCAATAAATTCTTGGCATCCGCGCACGTGCCAGAATTAAATATTGGAAAAGTCGCTCTTACTGCCATTACAAACATGGGTTGGGTTCCTCTGTTTTTTCCAGCACTGCTGAGTGTGTGTGTGTGTGTCTCACAGCCATGTGTGTCAGAGATGATGAGTTGAAGAAGTGTGTTTATCTGATGTGTATGTTTGTGAGCGTCTGCGCTCGCCCATCAATCCAGATTGACGTGGGCATGTGCGCGCGGGTGACCGTCGTACGAAACCATCATATCACAACATGTCATGTGTGTGGGCCACATCACACGGAGGCTATAATTAAAGTTTCGTGCCGCACTTATGTCACCCGGTATCCAACGCTCCCATATGGGCCTTGTTTACACTGGGTGGCCGGGACCAGAACGGGAGACGACTTCAGAGGAGGGAGGAGAGGAGAGGAGAGGAGAGGAGAGGAGAGGGATAATCTGGGACGTGGCACACTGACGTCTGAGAAGACAGGCAGATACATGCTCACACCACAAGAAGGGGTTGGTGTATAGGATTTGTACTTCAACTAGAATGGTATCTGAGGGTTAACATACTTGATATTAATAGAGATATAAAACCAGGAAATGATTTAAGCACTTTTGCCCTTCTGGTTCCCTCATCTTGAAGTCAATGGAAATTTTTGGTAAGATGTCTGAAGAAAAGGTCTGTGGTTAACACAAGCTAATGACATTTTACGTTTACACAGTTCGTTTATAGCCCAACGTTATAGCTTTTTACTTTTACCGATTTTGTTTACAGTTAAAAAAAATAATCATAAAAGTGGTGTTCATTCGTGAACAATATGTTGATGAACAGAACTTGTAAGTATCACACGCCGGTGTTTGCCAGAGAGCTTATTTTCTGCAGTAATCATAAATCCAATTGAAAACTTCCATTGGCTTTTTTGCCGAGGAAAGCAGTGTGATGCTAACCTCCTGGGTTGGCCTCCAAAAAGCTCTCGAATGATTGGGTTATATTAAATGCAGTGTGTAGATTGGGACCAGGGCTGACAACAAAGCTGCTCCAGCTCTGTACCTATAACCTATAACTGGTTGGTCCCCCGCTACACTAAATTTCACATACAACATTTGAATGTCTTGAAACAAAATCACAGCAAAATATCAGATCATGATTGGCTCTCTGTAATGCTAAGAAAAGTGTCGTAGCATCAAAAACTCTGTTCTTAGCTAACAAGTAGTGGAGCACTGTCGACCCGTGATCCGTTCGTAGTTTTACTGACAATCATTAGCCGACAATATTCAGTAAAATATGTGATCAGGACTTCATTTATCTCTGATAATGTTGCATTGTAAACAACCAATCCCTGTTTAAATTGATAGGAGAGCTAGTAACATTAGCAGCACCGCTAACGGCTAATGAACAAAGGTTTCGTTTGGTTACATTATGATGCGTTCAGGTTCTGTTCAGTGAAAATGAGTACTGGTGAAGGTAAATTACGTTATCATGATGTGTTCACATGTAATCTGTCAAATGTAGTGTTGCTGAGAAACTTGAATGAATCCAGATGTTTGAAGGAGATGTTTTCACAGCAACATAAATAGATATTAGAGATGAATTATGAGCTGTTTACACTAACTCTAAGCAGCTCATAATACATCATTAAAATGACAAGATTTGTTTTAATCAGTAAAAATCCAATCTTTTATTTCCTTTGAATTGTGTGTTTTTATGAAGATAAAACACTATAGAGGACTATAACAAAGTAAAAGGATAACATTTTGGATGGAGCCTTGAAAACCAGCTGCTATAATCAAACAACAAAGGGATCTGTATCTGCTAATGTGGATCATCAATGATCATCAATTAGTATCAGTGGCAAAAAAAACGTGATCAGGGATCTCTAAAAGCTAGATTTGCTCCTTGATCTGATTCGTGAGTTTTATGATCTGTTGCACCACTAAGTGTTCAGTGGTTATTTTAGCTCTTCAATCTCAAAGATAAGTTCAGCAACACAAACACAGGGACCTCAAATTCAAACACCTGAAGGCCAAAAACAATGCGTCTGCCCCGAGAGCTTACGCTCCTTGAACGGCTCCTTTCTGTCGAGTGTAATTTCATTCTTTTCATCAAAACTATAAATAACCGGGAATTTGAGTTCCCAAGGGACGTTATCAGGGCAGAAAAAGAAAGACACAGCACAGGTTAGACACAACACAAGGTAACGTCTCCACTGTGATGCTACACACCACCTTGAGCGGTGAGCTAAACTGGGATATCGGGTACAGAAATGTGAGAGTGTGCGTACTTGAGCCCATGTCGATGAAGGGGTAGTTGACCAGCACCAGTTTGTTGAAGTTGAACTTGTAGGTGAACCTCTTGCCTTTGGTCTTGTGGAGGATCCTCTTGTTGTAGTAGTATCTAAAGAGTGAAGGACAGACAAGAGAGTTATCTCCCAGAGAGTTACCAGTTGTAAATACGGTTCTCATCAGCATGGATGAGTCCACTTATCATGCATGTTTTCTCCAGCTGAGACTATGGACTGAAGTAACATTTGTCCTGCATGAAACAAAACAGCTCACAGTTCATCAATCAAAAAAAATAAATACGTATTAAACGCCTCTGTATGACCTACATGAGCAATCAAGACGTTTGGCTTTCTATACAGGATTCATTCTACACTTTTACTAATACATCTCCAAGATTTCCAGTGTATAAGAAATGTGAGTAAAAAAGGTTGGAGTCTGATGTTAACCCACACAGTGAAAAACTGATCTGCCCGAACATTAAAGTGTTTTTTAACCAGTCCATCCTAACTGACCCACATATGCTTTTTAGGTGTTTGTGAAGCTAATTTCCATGACTTCCCCCAAACTTTCTGGGGTGATTTATTTTTCCAAAACTTCTTTTAAATTCCATGACAAAACGATTTGCGGCCTGCAGACCAGATGGACCAATGTTTACATTTCCACATGATTTAATACGTTAGCCAGTTAAAAGGAAGCAGGTGGAGATTGTCCTTCTGAGATTTGACTTTTTACATTATATTTTGTGGTTATGGGTAATACTCATTGTACTATACTTCAATAATACTCATTGAAGTTAGCTCATGCATGAGATTTTGAAGGGCTTTAATTTTGAAATGCTACATCAGAATGTCTTGGTTCTCTCTGAGTGACACCTTGAGGTGGTCTATCAACCTGAGGTGAAATGATTTTGTAACTCTGCACCATTTCCTCTTAAGATGCACATTTTTGGAAAGTTTTCAGTTATGTACGCGAGATGATTCACGTGAGACGATTCCCACCTCTACTGAACTGAGATTTTTAAGATGAATGTTAATGAATTGGTGTTTGCTATTTGGCGACAGTATATTAAAAGATAAAAACACTGTAGTATTACAGAAACCAAATTGTTGCACTACCTGCATGCTAATCCAACATTACTCAGTGCACAAGCAACTTAACAAGCTGCTCATAATGTGAACACACGGTCGGATTCAAAATCTCACTGTGATCTGACAGATTTGCTCAAACCCAGGCGGCTCCATTAGTCATCGTCGATACACAGAGCGATGAAGAGGAGTGAATAGCGAGCCGCTGACAGCTCATCCCGAAGATAAAATGGCTCCGTGTGACTCACCGATGGCCCTCTGGGACCAAAACCGCATTCATATTTCTGAACATAAAGACTAATAAATCAGCGTCTCTCATTCAGCAGAGACTGGTCACTTCATTCTGGGAACCGTAATGCATTATGCATCATTTCCAGTCGGGCTCGAGGAGCTCAGTGGTTAAATTTGTCCATAAAAATATGGATTTGCTGGAGTTGTAAACATGTCTCTTGTTGTCAATTAGTTACAATAGAGCCGTTCTCCACGTTTCTGGATAAATCCATCCGCCTAATTTTGGCTACATATATATAACAGACACAATATAAAAATAAGATCCATCGTTACAAATATAAAACTATAGGAATAAAATATGATGGTAAATAGAGAATAGAATTACATATCTGTGAGGTGGATTAATGTTCATACAAACTCAATAATCCAAAACGTAAACCCGTTATGTTATTAAAGGGAATACTTTCAAAATGCTGTCTAAATCCTGTATTTGCCATTCCACAGAGCTACAAAAACCATGAATGACAAACCTCAAACTAAATTCTGTGCACCATTACCGCCCTAAAAAAAAGCCAAGATGTAAACAAGATAAGATTCTTACAGTACAGCAAATGATTAGTTTCCTACGATCAGTCACACACAGTGAAAAAAAACACAATAATAACGGACATAATATTTGTTACACTGATGAAGCCGTGCCCAGCTGAGTATTAGTCACTGGAGCTCGGTACAATGCACAACAACGTGAAGTGTGTGTTTGACGTCAACCAGGAGCTCATCCAGCTCCTCAATGACTCAATGAGTGAAGGGCCTCTTCTGATAGAGACGGCTACTACGCACACACACACACACACACACACACACACACACACACACACACACACACACACACACACACACACACACACACACGGTTATGCAGCAGGCACGAAAAAAACATATACAAGTAATGACAAAAACCTACCGAGCATACACAGAATGAATTTGAATTCTACTCTTCGAGTGGCTCTTAGTGAGATATGATGATAATTTATGTAATCCCAAGGGAAATGAAAATATTTATTTCCTCCTGAAATACAGTTGACGTGAAGAATGTAAGGTAAGTCTCACAAAAAGGACAAAAAAATGGAAGAAAAATGGCAAGCCCTTAAATGTGCGCTGGGGTTCAGTTCTTGCAGACTTTGTACAGGTCGAAATTAACACGTTCGCATACATGGAAAAACACAAAAAAGCCTGCCGGAAAAAATAATTCCAAACAATAGTGTACTACACACACGCTCTAGGAAGTTTGTGAGTGGGTGTTAATAAAATCGCGGCCTGTGTGTGTCGCAAAACAAGAGCTGGAAGGACATCATGTCCACAGACGTGTGGACGGATGGACGGCACTTTGAACGAGTCGGGGTGGAAGAGGCCAAGAACGTACATGTGAGTGCACACACACACACACACACACACACACACACACACACACACACACACACACACACACACACACACACACACACACACAGTGCTGAGTCAATATGGGACAGCCGGTCTCACATGCCGGGCCCAGGCCTCGCTGCAGGCCTCCTGCTCTTTGAAGACCATTTGAACTTCCTTAAAAGAAAAAGAAACTAGAAAGCACTTCTCACTGTATAGACTCGGCCTCTATGTGTTGTGTACGTGAGTAAATGTGTGCTTGAGATCCAAACTCAGAAGCGCATACATCTCTACACACGTGTAGTGTGTACGCATGAATGAAAACACACATGTGCACTACAAAGACGGAGAGAAGCATCAATCAAAGACTTCACATCTAACAGAGAGAACTTCAGAATTAATTAACAGCCCTCGGTTCACATTAAAAAGCTTCGCAAACCACAGAAACGACGTTCGCATCAAAGTTGCTCCTTGATGTAAAACACTCTACTGAGACCAAAAAGAAAATAGCTGCTCCTTTAATAAATGGACTGGGTATTTACTGTGAAAACTTTATGGGATTGATTCCCTCTTCAATGGAACAATTTGCCACCTTTTTATGTGGTGGTCCAATCAGCTTTGGTGGTAAATGTAGTTGATTGAAGCAATACATTCCTCAGCATGTGCGTTAGTATATAGCTATATAGCTATATCTGCTATATGGAAGCAGAAAGCGGATGATTAAAACTACAGCCTGCCATTTCAACTTGGATTTCTAGTCTCCGCCTCGCTCCATCTCTGCGCTCTGGATGACGCTCAAACGCACAACTTCCTTGTTCTCTTCGCTTGTAATGCAAACTGCAAAAATGGCATTTTTTTTGTAGGATATCATACGAACCGTTGTATTATATACACATTACACCTGTTGCATGGCTTCTCTCTGTGTTTATACGGAATGTCCCTTTTAAAAAGGAACTTAAACAAATAAACAACAGCAGCAAAGACAAAACAAGGTTTAAGCAACAAACAAGACACAGATGGGCTGGAGGAGGGCTGACATACAACAAGGTGTTAAGTGTATGTGTGTGTGAACGTGGGTGTGTGTGTGTGTGTGGTGATGAGGCAGTGTAACTAGTCATCACCATGGCAAACTATAACCCACACCAACCTACAAAACAGGAGGCGACATTGATGACTAGCAGTGTGTGTGTGAGTGTGTGTGAGAGAGAGAGAGAGAGAGAGAGAGAGAGAGAGAGAGAGAGAGAGAGAGAGAGAGAGAGAGAGAGAGAGAGAGAGAGAGAGAGAGAGAGAGAGAGAGAGAGAGAGAGAGAGAGAGAGAGAGAGAGAGAGAGAGAGAGAGAGAGTGTGTGTGTGTGTGTGTGTGTGTGTGTGTGTGTGTGTGTGTGTGTGTGTGTGTGTGTGTGTGTGTGTGTGTGTGTGAACAGACTGGCAGCTAAATAAAGCCCCGCAGCATCCCACATGTGCTCCACAGAGGGTGAAGGTGTGTGTTTCTAAATCTACCGTCAGCCTCAAGTTTCAGCACGAAGCGCAGGAGCTCATTCACGACTAAACAGCAAACCCTTTATAAACCCTACACATTTGACACTGTTGTACTTGAGGTCAAATGTATCAGAGAAATAAGAAATTTAAAAAAAGAAAAACAAGTTAAACGTCAAAGTCTCCTACATTACACAACAGGGCTAGACTTACAAAGCAGCCATGTTATACTTCATGCGTCTTCATTCCTCAAAATGAAGGTGATGACTTAAACTGACAACCATATTTTCAGTTTTGGCAACCAAAAGTTGATGCTTGGAAGATTAAGTGTGTGAAACCGTATTTAGGAAAAATATAAACAAAATGAATATGAAGCAAACCTTTGAAGAAGAAAGGTTTTGTTTCAGTTCTGATGTGTGTGTGTGTGTGTGTGTGTGTGTGTGTGTGTGTGTGTGTGTGTGTGTGTGTGTGTGTGTGTGAATGGACACACTAGTTATCCTTAACCGCCGCTGAACTGTTATCTTACACTAAAAAGAAAATAGATTTTTAAAGAAAAAAACATCCGTCTTGAATGGTTCACTGACCAGTTCATCTGAAGTGCAAAAGAACAGGATTCCAGCTCGTGTAACTTAAGACCGACCCGTCTGGGCTCTTTGCCATTATCGGACTCCTCTGGTATCAAAGACACACGACCTCAATATGAAGCTAAGTATTAGCATCAGTACAGACTAGCCTAACTAAGGATGGCTGATACCTTTCAGACTGAAGCAAGGACCCGAGAAAAGACCGTTTTTGTCATTGGTGTCAATATATCAACAAGTGTCAGCAGACCCGGCTCTGCAGCTCTGCAGCTCTGCAGCTCTGCAGCTCTGCAGCTCTGCAGCTCTGCAGCTCTGCAGCTCTGCAGCTCTGCTCCTGATGTGAGGTCAATCAGGTTTTAAAAGATTTAGTTTGAAGGTTGGTTTCTGTAGTAGCAGGGCTCGACATTAAAGCTTGCGCCCTTGCCTGGGACAAGTAAACTCTGTGATCGGTAGTTAAAAAAGAAATGTGATCGTTATTAGCAGCCGATATCCAGTGAAAATGTACGAGAAGGAGATCGGAATGAATGCTTCCTAGTGGCCGTTCCCTCGCAATGCTACACTGTGAACAACAAATCCGTTGAAATCGGCAAGAGGAGAGCTAACGCTAGCTGTTAGCAGCCGGTCAGTCTTGGACTGCTCTTCTGTCGACAGTTTCTCCCTAGCACAGTACTGCTAATGACGGAGCTAACGGCTAAATTACAGAGGTTCCATTCGGTTCCATTATGGTGCGTTCAAGCTCCAAACCGGCAAAAAAATAACTAATTTAGAACCGTTTCTGGTTTAGAACAGAGTTTCGGAGGCGTGGTGTGACAGTCTGGAGGGAAATGACAAGCTATGGCTGGACATGTTAGGTTTCCTGTGTTGTTTGTTGGCATGTAAAGCCCACATGGACTCTCACAGACATGGGTCGAATTGAACTAACTTGGACCCTTGTGGCCATGTGACTTTGAAAAACATCATTTGTGCTTAAGTGTGGAGACGCTGTCTTTTTATCCGCTTCAGTCTCACCTGAGAGCACGGCTGAGCTTGTCGTAGTTCATCTGCGGTTTACACTTCCTGGCCCCCCACAGGCGGGCCACCTCGTCTGGGTCCTTGATCACAAACTCTCCGTAGTCTCCCTGCCAGGCGATGACGTCGTGGTACTCCTCTTTCCTCAGCAGCTCCAGGATGAAGTGCCACAGCTGGATCTGTCTGGAGCCCGGGCTTGATTCGGGCTTGTAGGCCCAATCCGGAAAGGCAAACCCTGGGGGGGGGGGAAGAGAGGAGGGTGTCAGAACTGGATGATCATCAACAGAGGCGAAAGACAGGATGGACACAACAAGAGCAGGCTTATTCCAGCCCTTTAACACTGTCTAGTCTTCTCTTTGAGAGCGATCACATAAGCCATAAACACTCCATACCATAAGTTTCCTCGGCACTGTCTGAATCTGCAGTGGGAGGCTACAATAAAGTAGGAGGATAACATTTTGAATTTCTGATGGTTTCCACTGACTCCGGGTCAGTTGAAAGTTTTTTTTCCAGGACAAGCATCTTTACGATAGTCCTTTATCCTTCTAAAGTTGTTTGTTGTCTCTTTTAGGCACGATATGTCACAATTATCCTGGTCAAAATAATTGCGATTCACAATATTATCCCAAACAAAATATGCTTTAAACTCTTAAAAGTTGAATTGACTCTAGTGGAGTTAAACCTAACCTAGTTAACAGCTTATAGTCAGGGCTTTACTGTGTGTTTGGTATGAAAAGTCCTGGATCTGAAAGACAATGTTACACTTCAGTGATGTAATGGTAGGAGCACTTTGAGACAGGATGTGGACAAAAATAAATATTTCTCAAATCAATTTTTTTTTTTAAAGTGTATCTCTTAACCTGGTTAAACTACCTGCCCTCTTTCAACCAAAATAGTTTAAAATTGCTATTTGAAAACGTGTCGAGGAGAGCAGGGAGCACACAAATATGCAAATTGTAGTTTGGCTTGACTCCGCAGACACTTGAATCAGGTGTAAGAGAGATGGTGCATGCAGGAAAACACTGGCTGAGCATTTGTGAACATTTTGGGAATCACAGGTTCAAGGATGAAAAGCGAACGTTGTAATCCTCGTTACATTTCGTTGCAGAGAGGAACCAGTGCCTCCAGCAACGCTGGTCGTGAGCATTTCAACTCAATCTGTTCCCAGAGACCGCAGTCACATCAAAACTCCACCGCTATCGCCATCAAAGCTGCAAAATCAGCGCTGTTCAAACAGATTAACAGGCCTTGAGATATGTGCAGACAAAACACAAGCTATGGTTTTATAACTACTATCAGAGCGCACGCTCACACAAGCGCACACACTATTATCCAACAGTGAAAAGTATAGGCTTTGCGTTGTAAAGCAGTGGGTGGCAGTAAAAGACTCAACACCACTTCAACACAAGGTCGGGCTGAAAGGCTGCATAGCGAAGGCATAGAGACACACACACACACACACACACACACACACACACACACACACACACACACACACACACACACACACACACACACACACACACACACACACACACACACACACACACACACACACACACACACACACACACACCTCATTAGGACCAGATGTGTCTTGGCAATCAGGCTGAGAAAGCAAAGGGTGGGAAACATGTGGGCACAATATAACAATGCAGAATTCTGTGTGCGTGTGTTTGTGCAAGTGTAAAGAAACACAGTATCCTAAGTACCACGGTTACAATCAGTTTCCCACACTCGACAAAGTCGGCCATGGCCATAGAACAGTGACGGTGAACTTTTAACAATGACGAGGCCTTTCCACCCAAGTTGCAGTGACGGCACATGACACAATGTTTGCCGATACAAAGCGGAAGTTGTTGAATAATTCTGCATCCGGGTCCAAAAACACCATCTTATGTCGGGGTCCGCAACCTTTATGAATACGATATCATATTAAATGTTCTTTTTAATCCGTGTGCCATTTCAATATTAAGGTTGACATTATGTTTAATTATGACACCGCATCTAAATATAAATATCCAACGGGTCATTAATTTCATTCCATTCATATCAGCAACGTGCAAAGCAACATTTTTAACCCCCTGAACTCGAAAATCCCCCCCCTCAATAGTGGTAACACTTGTGACAACTTGGAAAAATGTTGTATATATAAAATCCATTGTTTGCTAATTTTTGTAAAATAAAGTATGAAAGAAATTCAGCTTTTTAAGTTATCTCTACTTTTCCCATCAAAAAACGTGACAGGATCATGACATTGTAACAACATATGAGATAATATACAAAGACGTTTCATTATGGAAACATCCGAGTTAAAATCATGAACCCCAACTTCCGCCAATCTTGTTCATCAATAAACAAATTCTGAGAAAGAGGCAACGAGTACCAGCGACTCAAGGCGGCATAAAACGGGAGAATAAGAGTTGGAAAAAAAAGACAGCTGCCAACTAACTCCCAGAGTACAGTGAACGGCATCTGAATATGTTGCCCAGATGGTAATTAAATCAATTAGGACTTTTCCATTTACAAAATATTTGCTCTCAACGTCTGTACTGCATGCTTTGATAGAAATATGTTGGGAAATAGTAAAATAAATGAAACAAAACTGTTAGGTGTGATGTTGACTTTTCAACGAGAGTCTTTTTATAGTTTTCTCTGCTACAGTGTTTGTAGCTGCTTTGAATGCTTCCCTCACAGCGGATCAGTTAAAGACAACTGGTGGTAACGATCAGTCTTTCTGTGAAGCTGACGCGACAAAACTCCAGAGTGAGTCACGACATTCCTACCGACATGGGTGGTGCTTTCTTGAGAGAAAAAAAAAGAAAGAAAATTGAGTAACGCCGTCTGAATTCTGGTGAACTGCATTTAGGAATGGCCGGCTCTGCCGATGTTCAGATCGTGACCACAGTGGTCGTGCACGTCCAGCGGGCCTTTACACACGTTCTTCCTTATCCAGATACAGATGACATTTTAATAGCAGGTGTAAATGGAGCGAGTCATGGAAAAACGAACCAGGACGGACGCGGGGAAACCGAAGTCCACTATCAGGTGTGCAAAGTTCAGCTGCCTCTTAGCAAATGTCATTAATCCTTAGTAGTAGTAGTAGTACTAGAGGAAGTACGGGCAGAAGTAGCAGTAGTTATTGTAGTAGTAATACAGCGTCTAAAAGTGAGAACAATACTCAGAGAGAGGAAGCCACAAAGACACACTTCCAAATGTAATACCATGTGTCTACAATACAATACAATACAGTACACACACACACACACACACACACACACACACACACACACACACACACACACACACACACACACACACACACACACACACACACACACACACACACCAGATTTTTGAAGTTTTTAGTGCATGAAAAACTGTCCATATTGTCAGGGGAGTTTAAACTTAGCAAGCAACCTCACTCCAATTATTGCGTGAGTGACACTGCATGGAGGTCACCATCTGGCTAAATAACGGAGACACACGCACACAAGTTGGGTAACTACAATCTGTTTCCCCCTTAGGATAGATTTAAGAGATTCCAGCTGTGACGTTTTAGCGTCCAGACACCAAAAACAGCCTGACAATACTAACACTTTGTTTAAGGGGACTGTCAAAACTACAGGCTGTTTATAAGAAGTGGACGTAATCGTCATGACGTCACCCATTGCTTTGTGGAATGCCGTTTTGAAGCCTCGAATTCCGCATTTTGGCCGTCGCCATCGTGGCCTTTTGCACCTAGTGAACGGAAGTGACCATATTTGGACTGCGGGGGAGTGACGTAGAGACGCTGTATACGTCTCTAGTAACGACCTGTCAATCACTGTGTAGCCCCGCCCTAAAGCATACTCTGCTTTCTATTTGACTCTAAATGGACCATGATTTACTAAATGAACATCACGCTGTATTGAAGAAGACTTGAAACTAGAGATTGAGACCATAAACTCATGTTTACAATGTTTACTGAGGGAATAAATCAAGAGAGAAGTAGAGACATTTTCTCATAGACTTCTATACAACCAGAGGAGTCGCCCCCTGATGGACACTAGAGAGAATGCAGCTTCCAGACACTTCAGCATCGGCTTTATTTTTTAGAACCGGTGGCTGCCGCCTGGTCAAAACCAACACGAAAAAGAAAGTTGCTGATAGCAACTTTAAGGAGGAGACAATCGCATCCTGAAAACGGTCTAATAAACCACATGCTGCTATCTGATCTCCTGTGGTGCTCGGAGAGTGAGCCAAAAGACGGACAAGCTGGCTGTGACAGTTGATAATAGCCATTTGAAGGCAGATTACTGAAGGGGTACGAGCATATGACTCATGAAGCACACAATGAGGCTGTTGTCGGTGGGGACGGGTTTAGGCGGCGTGACACAGACGCAACACGCTGCTGTACAGCGGGGTGCTCACTGGTGATTGTCGGAAAAAAACACACACTTCCATATATGCGCACACAGGCTGACGCATCACAACAGCAGGAGTGGATTAAATCTAAGTGGGCGAGCTAATATCTCCCTCACACACACACACACACACACACACACACACACATAGTACAGGTTAGTGTGGAGAGGTAAGTGGGTTCATGCGTGGGTGCACAGAGCACACAGACAAAGAACGCCGGAATAGCAACCATGCCCACCGCATGCATGCGCGCGTGTGTGTGTGTGTGTGTGTGTGTGTGTGTGTGTGTGTGTGTGTGTGTGTGTGTGTGTGTGTGTGTGTGTGTGTGTGTGTGTGTGTGTGTGTGTGTGTGTGTGTGTGTGTGTGTGTGTGTGCGCGTTTTGCAGATGTCCCTGCTGACTCATCGCTTTGTACGTTCGCCGTTCAGCTTTCACAGATTCCGCCTTTCTCCCCCTCAACACCACTGCCACCTCTTTCTTTTCTCTCCTCTTTCATTCCGTTCCTCCCTCCCTCGCTCAGCCTCTCCTAAGACACGCCGTCTCCTAGCAACAAAAGCTTTCAGCTCTAAAAATAAATGGCCGAGTCACGACGGACAAGGCAAAATATGATTCAATTACAGGAGCTTGCCAAAAGAGTTTAGGGTTCGGGCGGCGGTCCAGAGCGCCGCAGTGTGAGGGTGTGTGATCCGTCTGAGGCGGCCTGACCAGCGCTGTCACACTGTGTTTACAACATAAAACAGGAACACACCCCCCCCGTCCTGTAAGCACCGGTGGAGCATGTTTCCTCAACCATCCAGATCTATTTGAGCCTAAAATGGCTGTGCATTAATAACGTTTTGCGTCTGGAGTCCATTCATTCTCCTGAAGTCGTTCAGAGGCGGGGGACAGATACACAAAATCAGACGGCACAACCGATGGTGTGACAGATGCGCAGCTGAGGTGCATCTGCTGCAGCTGGCGGTTAATGGCTGGTAGAATGTGAGATTTTAACAAATAAGGAGGAGTGTGAGACAGAAGGCAATGAGCGAGTGGGAGAGGGACGAGGACAGAAACCAGAGCAGTAAGACTGAAATAAATGTTGTGTACAAACTATCAAAAAGAAGAAACCGACAGTGTCATTTCATTCATTTCTTATTTTGCACAAAACGGACACAAGTCATTTGCTTTCAGGCAGAAATCCTCCGGTCATGAAATCTCTGGGCATCTGCAGCTACTAGCTTCTATACATTAGCCTCCCTTACGGATGATTCTCTGCTAACTTAAAACAAGGGAGGTGAAGCTTGCATAAGATTTGACGTCGTGAGACCGAAGGCCGCACAAAAAAGGGTCGGAACAATTTTCAACCGTTTCTACAAACGCGGTGAAGCTCCTGTGTCAAATCTGCAGCTTCAAAAGGAAATCTGAGATTAGGATAATCTATATATCCAACACTTTTCCAAGTGCCCACAAGTGTTACAAATGTTGAAAAAAATATAGCCTATGCTATAACCTGCTATGTATATTGAACAAATTCCCTTTTTTACAACCTCTCCTCTCCTCTGTGTTCAGCAGCCTGCAGTTCAGTCCAGGTTTCACAGAATTTGTCACATGACTGTCTGTCTCGGACGAATCAATCATGGCTTCTCAATTGCGTTGAGGAGCTCAGAATTTATTGTTTTTTAAAGAATCTGGCTAAAACAAACGGTTTATTCAGGGCGAAATTAAAAATAAGACATATAGAATTAAATGTTTTTGATGAAATATCACAATTTTAAGCTGTTCAAGGACTGTCGGAAAGAGGAAAATCTGATGGTAATGATGTTTTTACAGCTTCAGGCTATGATAAACTGTGTAGTTCTGTAGTTTTTAATCCCACCGGTGAGTTTTGGGGCTCAGAGGGTTAAAGAAAAAAGGATTTGGGGTCCTTTTCAAACATAGTGCCAACCTGTAAAACTGGCAGCGCTTTGACACACTTGAGTGCAAATGACTTGGTCCTTATCAGCAGCCAGTAAAGCATTAGTGCTGATCAATGCTCGTTTCGCTGCTAATTATAATCACTGGTCGACAGCACAGGAGATCTGGATGCAGTGCTACAAGTCAGGGAAAACTGAAGTAGACAAACAAACCCAAAGCCCTTTGTACTATCTGGCGAGCTCTGCTCCAGACAGGAAGAATTTCTGATTGTCAGGCGGAGGCGAAACACACCATTTCAGGCCTCATTGGAGTCTATATATAGCCAAGAGCAGGGTAGGAAAACTCATTTACTATTAGTCTGCAGTCCCAAGCCACCTGCGTTCTCCTTTCCAAGAGAAACACAGGATCTGTGCGACCACAGGTCTGCTTTTCTTCGGGCCGCTGACGTCACCACAGTTGTAACAGCGCTCCTAATAACCCGATAGCCATCATCGGGGTATTGTCCACAAGACTGAACATAAACGGGCTGCTACTCTACGTGCTCTCCCCTGACAACTTTCTTTAACATGCTGTTCCATTTAACACCCCCCCCTTTATTTTTTACCTCCCTTCCTCCTATTCTTCGGTGGGTCTATATTTAGCCGCTGCAAAAGGTCGATGCGTGTCTTTCTGCGTGGTTATGATTCGGGGGCAATAGGCTAAATGGCCGGGGGCTGTCTGCCTACTGAAGTGGGGTTTATCAGGGATGGGATCGGGATATCACAGAAAGGCAGGAAATAAATGGGTAGAGAGCAGGAAAAAGGGGAATCTCCACTGGGCGTGTGCAGAGAGTCAAAAACACAAATACAAAAACAAATGGAAAAAATGATGGGGAAAGTTTCCAACACGAATCCAACTCAGTGAAGTGGGTGTTGGGAGGGGATGTGTGTGTGTGTGGGGGGGGACCAACGTTTGGATTTGAACCATTGAATTGACCTCTGATAGCAACTATGTACTGGCTCTGTGGCACTCTGAGATTCCATGGATGAAAAGTGTGTTACAAATAAAATGCATTATTATTATTATTATTAACTCTTGTGATGAAACTTGATGTAATTCACTGTAGCAAAAGGATGCACCTCTTAAATATTATATATAACATAGCAGCAAAAAAAGCAATAACAATAAGACGGCTTAAAAATAATCCACACACAAATGCTGACCAAGTATTTACACTGTGGGAAAAAATGAATTATAAGCTTATATATATATATATATATATATATATATATATATATATATATATATATATATATATATATATATATATATACACACACACATACATACACACACACACACACATTTTTTTAAAGGGTAACTTCAAAGTGACAGTAAGTGAGTTTATTCACAGTGTTGTCGATATTATTTCAATTTGTTTTGTTTATTTATTTTTTATATACATTCATGCTGAATCAATACATCAGACCTTATAAGTGTCGTCATCCCTTGCAAAGAAAATTGTTCACCTAGATCAAAATACATTTTGGTGTAAAAGGGTGATAGAACATTTTAAAAAATAGCTTCAACCTCACTTGACTGTTTACATTCAAAAGTTGGTGAAGAATTCCACATTAAATCATTAATTCCTGCCGACATCCTGAACTTTACACAATCTGTATATAATGGAAGGTCAATTTCAAGTTTGAGATGATGAACTATTGATCGTGCCTGTCTGGGTTTCCATTTCCAGTCTCGCCGTGCCGCTTGGAAAAAAAAAACTGTCTGCAACAGACAATCATACACGGCTTCAATGAGGAGTCCTGAGCCTCAAACTACTGTTTAAAAAAGCCTCTGCTCCTCATTGAGCTGATCTCATAATTACACTCAAAAGGATGGAGTTCAGATTGGAGGAGCCAGTGGCTTAAAGCCAGGGAGGAGCCGGAGGAACAGACGGGACGAGGAGGAAGTCGGGTGGAAAGGTGGAAGGGAAGAAGGAGAAAAAAAGAATTCCAGCAGTGATCAAAGGCAGAGGAGGACGGCTGGCCGCAGGTGCACAGCGTGAACCCCGACCTCGGTACTCACATGACGACCCCCCCCCCCCCCCCCCATTACATAAGGCTCACACAGAGAGAGAGAGACACACACAGACAGCGTGAGAGATGAAGACACAAATACAGGCAGAAATAAGCTTCTTGCTAAGAAAAGATCCTTATGCTAGAGGTGTGAGGCTGGAATGTGTGTTTGCATTGGACAGAGCACTACGAGGCCAAAGAAATAAAGAGAAAGCTTCACAGAGAGGCGAACAGAAAGGTCCGTGTGAGGAACTGAGAAGTGTGTGAGGAGAGAGACAGGAAGAAAGGCTGCCCAAATACCAACAGCTCAAGCATAAATATGATCATTTTAACAGCGGTCGAATACATAACTTTGCTCTAGTGGAGTGTGTTAAGTTTTAATGGCTGTAGCCTACGTGCTCCACTTTCCTATGAGCCGAGCTGCCAAGAGACGATTTGTTATTAATGCCTTAAATTTGTGCCGATGAGTAAGGTTTGGTTTGCTGGCAGACTTGGTTAACGCCGTCAACGCGGCGGCACTGTGCGGCCTCAAATCAGGCGGCTGGTTCTCGTCGGGGACGACGCGTTTGCTTTCCGTCTCGGTGATCCATCTTCCAAATAGCTCGCACTGGGAACGGCGCTTCCCGCGGACTGCGAGCGATCCAAACTAAACACTGCCTCGCCATTCGGGATGAGCGGTTTTACGGAGCGTGGGCAGCTGCACCGCTGCAGACAAAGTATACCAATTAGTAGTAATCAAGATGTATATTTGCTGTAAAAATGACAATCTTTGGGACAAAATTAACAAACTAACACAGAACTTAAGACTTACATTTGTTTAATCAAATGCTGCAAAAGAGATTTTTTTGCTGCACTATTCTTTAGTGCATCCAAGTATTTAATTCACACTATAGTATACAAAATCCATGTGGTTATTTTATGAAGACTACATATTGAATAAGTAGAGAACACGCTGTATTGTCGTGCTTTAGTCGTGAATCCGAATGATGCTGGACACTTGTCTGGTTTATCAGTGGAATGTGTGAACTACACTGCAGGCTGGGTTCTCCACTAAACAGTGAGTGGAAGCGTCGTTGCTGACTCATATGAGACGTTTTATCGGAATTCCCATGGAAATAGAGATTCGACAATCGTAATGATTAACGATCGTGGTTGATAATTGGTTGATCTCTAGCAGAAATTACGGAGTTTGACCGTTCACCCTAGCGGTAAATTGAATGTGTGCAGGATCATCGCTGTGGCAAGAGAGAAACTAAAGAAACAATCAGTGACGATCTTAGAGCTGGAACTTCCATCTCCTCATCTGCAGCACCCGAGCCCAGGTTGGAGGCCTATATTCCCAGAGGAAGGAGCACACATACGTGCACGCACACGTGCTCTGAAACTTGTCCGAGCATGTTTCCTTTTCAGAAAATAACAATCCCGTAAAACATTCAGCTGTAATGAGCTCCTGGCTACCCGACAGCCTCGCTGGAGATTTCTTTCTTCCTGTAGTCAGGGCAGAATTTGGCTGGAAGACACTAGTGTGTGTGTGTGTGTGTGTGTGTGTGTGTGTGTGTGTGTGTGTGTGTGTGTGTGTGTGTGTGTGTGTGTACACAAACGTCTGACTGACAGAAATAAAGACAGGAAAGAGAGTGAGACACGACTCTACTGTCTCCGTGCAGAGGTGCACTTGGGCAGCGCTGATTCGGTTTATCTGTCGCGCATGTGCACAGACACAGTCGCACCTAACCTGTACATGTTTGTGAAACATTGTCTGTCTGCAGGAAATAAGGTGT
This sequence comes from Cebidichthys violaceus, assembly GCF_023349555.1. Classification (NCBI taxonomy): domain Eukaryota; kingdom Metazoa; phylum Chordata; class Actinopteri; order Perciformes; family Stichaeidae; genus Cebidichthys; species Cebidichthys violaceus. The sequence continues at coordinate 5,371,636 of NW_027176329.1, read as the reverse complement.
GTTGACACCCTGCAGAGCAAAGTCAAGCAATGATAAGCTCAACAAACCAGCCAGGGTCTAGAGGATACCTCACCCCCAAAAAGTGAACTTTCAGACAGTAAAGGAGCTTTCGGAGCGGGGTTGGCAGGGATGACCGTCACTCGCTCGCTCGCTCGCTCGCACACACACACACACACACACACACACACACACACACACACACACACACACACACACAGACACACACACACACACACACACACACACACACACACACACACACACACACACACACACCGTACAGCTTCCTTGTAAAACAAGGAAGCACTCAAGTGTCGATTTTGGACCATTTTAGGTCAGTCTCCACTGTGGAAACGCAGACAACAACAACGGGGTGAAGGAGTCTTTTAGTTTTTGCTTCTAGGAGTCCCTGGACTACAATTACAGGGAACTTCTTGGTGGAAACAGCTCTTGTTTCGGGAGAAAGGGAAAAACCAGTATATCTGGGAAGAGGAACTATGACCCAAAGTGAAACTCTTTCCCTCAGAGAAATAGATTAAACCAGTAGTATTTACATGAAGACTAAACCACATAATCGGAGGTGTCCTGAGAAAAGAACATTTAGACAAACCCTGAATTCAGCAAACCATAGACAAACTCTATTCTGACTAGAAGTTGTCAGAAAGTGATGGAGGCCATGATGAAACGTATGGTGTTGTAGAGAGACTTCAGAGCAGAGAGAGAAGATAAATATCTGCCTGTAAATCTGGCTTCTGTGTTGTGGTTCGGTTGCCAGACGACTTTCATTTTCCTTCATCGTGGTAGCGTGGCGACCACTGACGAGAATTTGGTGACTTCAGCTGCTGGGTTGAGCCATGTGAGCGCCGGTTTGCTCGCCGTATGCGGACACGACCACAATCAAACACACGGACGTCACCGCAGCCCGGAATAGGCCCATCGCTCCAAATCCAGGGAGCTGGGTGAGTGACTCATTCTCGTGCTCCCTGCCAATCAAATTTCATCTCCCTCCCCCCTCCTCTCCCAAGAATGCTGCTTTCCCTTTCAGCATCTTTCCACGCAGACAAAGAGGCTCCACTGTTGATTGCAACTCGTTGGGACAACCGGCATGACAATGCTAACGTTCCGGGATGTGACAAAACAGGGAAGGAAAAAAAGAATCAAATCCTTTTCTTCTTTTTTTCTTGCATTAACATTTAAAATAAACTGGATCTAAATTCTCCTGAAGTTAAGAAAACTTCAGTCACAGCCAGCGGAGTCAGCCGAGTATGTCAAGAGCAAATATCAGACAGGAATGCGCATATTTGTGCACTGATAAACATTTTTATTCATACTGTGGATCTGTACAACATTTGACCCGACACAGAATTAGCTGTGGCTCAGCTACAAAACGGAGAAACAGAATGACACGAGGAATATAAAGGACAGACTCCATTTAAAACTGTAACTCACTGCGTGGAAGTCATAGGTATAACTTAATGTAAGGTAACGGTGGGTCAGGGATAGCTGTGCTAACATAAACTGAGCAAACAGCCTGCTTTGACCGCATGAATGCATCTAATATTAAGAGTAGATCGATGCTCCAGAAGCAATTTTTTTGGTGCATTGGTGAGTTGTGGGCACTTCATTCGTAAAGACAATAGTCATTTAGTGATACCTTTCAAAACGTGTCAGATTAACCTTTTCCTCTTTGCTGGGAATGGTTTTTGATTAGACGGACACTCAAACTGGAAGTAGCCCAAAACCGTTTTACCTCAAACTGCTGCTGAACATCTGCTATCACTGAATAGAAGCACCTTCTCTTCATCTCCTTCTGAAATCAAACATGAATATGTGTCATTTCTGCCAGAACACTGTGGTTCTGAGCTACCGCTGCTCATAATGTCGTTGACGTTAGTACAATCACAGCGACAGCATTGCGCTCTGGACCACTGTGTCAAATGTAAACCAGCCTGCGAGAGGCTGTCTACATGTGTGATGTCTGGGCGCGTTAGTCAGAGTCTTAATTCCTCCGTCTATTGCATTAAAGCTGGATGGTTCAGCCTCCAGACTGAGCGGCTCGCTCCCCGCGTTAAAACATTAAAGGCGGAGGCACGGCGGCGTCACCGCAGGGAGATGGCAGCCCCGAAATGAACGAAGCCACGCTCGCTAGCGGCAGTGAGGAAAATTAAAAGAGTGTGTCTACGGGTGCGCGTTAATGCGAGACAGACGTCGCCCCTTTTTCTCGTGGCATGTGGGGGGTCCGCGGGGCCCCCCTAATAAAAAGTGGGCGAGTGGGCGAGATGAGTGAGTGAGTGTCTGAAGGGACTAACTGACTTTCACGTTTCAATAAAAACAGAGACCCGGCTCGTTCCTCACTGCCACTGGGTTTTTAAACCACCGACGGGGACAGCAGACGGGTCACAGATCTACTTCTCATGGGGTTAACTAACGAGCCGGAGCTTTAAACTTAATAAAGTCAACATGTGAAGTGATCCTCCTGTTCAATGGTTAACCATTAAGCATTCTCTCTCTCATTTGATTCAATTAGTTAACTCGTCATATCACTCACGCATACGGACAGCATTTAGATTCCAAAGCTTTTTAAAGAATTCAGCTTTAAGTTGATGTTATAGTGAAGAACTCCAGCAGAGCCTTTTGGCCTGTGAGTGATAAAAGAAAAGCACAGATGAGGAGAAACGGAAACTTCATGGCCGACCGGTGGTACTGATCAAATGGTGCCGTTTCTTATCACTCGTGTAATTTATGGCCCACCTTTGAAGCGGCTACAAGAACAAGCCCAACCCCTGCTCTCCCTCTAAAGGTTTGGGCAGCTGTTGGAGCTTATTCTCAACGACGGAAGTGTGAATCGACTTTAACAGAGAGCCCCAAAGCTACATCATCAGCACCCCATTCGGTTTCCCCGCTTGTCTGCATGTTGATGGACATGTGACTGGGAATAAATAAAATGTAACTTGGCACGTTTGGACTGGCAAAATGAAAAGACTTTGATCACTGCAGTTGGTCCAGGTTCACACAAAGCCAACAATGTTATGTGACCGATGACCGGCCGTTATGTTATCATACTGCAGCCTGAAACAACTAATGTACATTTGTTATGGGCAGAAAAGTGTTCACCAAACTTGTTGTGCTCGTCTGAACATAGGTGTGTGAGAAGAGGAAAGCAAAAGTGAGAAAAGCAGAGGATGCGAGTGTGTATGCTGCCCGTGTGCACTTGTGTGGTTTGGAGTGTGAAAAAAAGGTTTCGGGGCAATTTAGCCTTGAGCTAACTTCATGTAGTTTTAGGTGTGAAACGCTCTGAAGCGTGGAGTCACTTCAAATATAAAAACACACAGCGCAGCAGATAACCACAGAGTCCCAGGACAAGTTGTGACAGCCATAAAAGACCCCAGGGTTCCCAAAAAGACCAGTGACAGACAGACACACACACAGACACAGACACACACAGACACACACACACACACACACACACACACACACACACACACACACACACGAGCCATCTCTTTCTCCCCGTTTTCCCTCCACACACACACCGACAGATTCTCTCCACTCTGAAGGTCCCAGACAAGGAAAATTCCTTCTTCAGCTCGTTTTGACTCATTCTAGTCAAAACAACACATTATTCGTCTTTATATTGTTTTCATTTGAGGCATTTAAACTGTAAAAACAACAACATGAAATGAAAGCATGCAGATCGACACTGCATGGATTGGATCAAGCTTGTAACAGGCTGCTACAAGACGGTGTCTTTTATCCACAGAAGGGCTTCGGGCAAGTAGCTGACATGTTTTACTTGCTTGACAGCCAAACTGTGTGAAATAAAATCAAGAGGGATTTTGACAATTATTGTAATTTGTTAACATACAAAACACACAATTAATATGATCTCCTCAAAGCCACCACAAGACTCAGTGGAATCCCCTGCTGTGGTAGCTTTCTACAGAAGCTTGGCATTAGTAGTTGTAACGATGTAATATTAGCCGATTAGAGCTCGTCTTCCACAGTTAAACAGGTCATAATGCCCCCTCTGTAAAAGGTTATAAATTACCTTCGCCCGAGGCAAGACTTAGTTGCCCATCGGATGCTAGCAGCTAACGTTAACTAGCATATCTGGTATCTGCGGCTAGAAAGCACCGACGCTAATCTCCTTATTGCATGTTGGCCGATTAATCAGGGCTTGCTTGATAAAGATCACATCTATTTTTTCACTTCCGCTTGACCGAACAAGCGTTACTGTCGAGCCCTGCACAGGCCACCATGCTGCTTTAACAGTGTCACACTCGACTTATGTCACCACAGAAGGGGAAGAAACATTTTGGATTACATAATGCCGGTTGAGTAATGTGGAAAATGACTAAACAGCTCACAAAATACCTCTGAATATATTAATTTGTGGTGAGTGAGTGTATAAATCTGCCGTTAATGTACTCATTTTAAAAGCATGAATGAGCTCTGGGGCACCTTTCTATAAATCCAATAATAATTTAAACCCCAGAGGAGGAATTAATGCCAACAGTTATTTCTTTATATCACCAACACGTGGGATGAAAAGGCATCACATGCCAGAACAATTTACAGGCAACAGGCAGCTGCCTCTTGTCACGGGCACAAAGTGTGATTCAGGGTAAGTCCTGGTGCTGCCAAGTTCAGCTGGAGGAAAGTGTCTGCTTCATGTGGAAGAACTATGCCTCGAGCCCACCCAGATGTGTCTTGGTGTCTCAGCTTTTGGGTTTAATTTGGAATACAAGGGCACTTTAACAAGTAATGATCTTGCCTCACAGCCTGCAGACTGCTGCCACATTGACACTTCATGTCTTTGTCGTCGTGCATTCTTGTGAAACTCCTTTAAGCGCGTCCATGTCCAGCAAAGCGCCACACAGGACAGAGAATGTGAAACACTTGATAATGAATGTCTGGTGAGCTTTAAATGCTGGTCTCACCGATGCTCTAAGCTCGGCTTACCCCCGTCTGTTCGGGAAGGGTTGAGTGGCAACAGTTCCAATGGAGTGTCCTTTGTAGAAAATACTATTTAGAGGAGCACCGACATTCATATTTAGGAGAATATGAATGAAAAATGGTATTTCTGAAAGCTGGACAGCTCATGTTTTCAATCGAGCAGTGTGGGCTTAAAAATGCAGGTGCAACGCCAACAAGTGTACTGGGCAGGAACAGTCTGGGTTGGATCAACTCCGTCCAAACAACCACAAAACACCCAAACTGTTTTCCTGCCTGCAACCTGTTGGCAGCGTTTCTCTCCCCTCAGCAGCTCTTGAGGTGGTCCCTTTTCAGAGAAAACACATACAATTTATTTTACATCGTTTTACAACTGGTTTCTAAATCAACAGGTTTGTTTCTGACTGAAGACTTTCCACTGGTGTCTCAATGAATGCCGACGATAGCCGCAGTTGGATTTTAGAGCGCGTTTCATTTTAAAAACACATTACAACCTAGATGTTGCCACCTACTGGAGCTCTCTCTGACATAACCTGGCAGACTACATCTCAGCGCTCTCCTCAGAGCTAAAACAGACTCCCTAAAAAGCTGGCAGTGACCGGAGTAATGTGGGCGGTATTATGCAGAGTCATACAGGACCACACCTAGTCTGCCCCCTTATCCTTTCTGCAGCGCGTCGACGGCAGACTCAGGTTTGTGGAGACCCACCTCAAACCTTACGGCCGCAAAACGACGCCGCGCCGACCCACTCGTTCTTCACGAGCCACGGGTGACAGCCATAACACACAGAGCCCCTCTTTGGGTCCGGATGACTCCAGTCACAACAGCCACAGACAAAGCACAGCCCTACCTCCACACCGTCGGTCTGTCTCAACCTTGGTTTGATTTAAAAACCTTCACAAAGAGCTCAGAGGGCACAAAAAGTCTGTCTGCATTTTTTTTTAACACTGGCTTTACAAGCTTTACAAGTCTTTCACGAGAAAATGGATATCTGGCTTTTTTTTTTTAGTCTCTAGCTGTAAATATCAATGAAACGGCAGATTAAAGCAGACACGTTTACTGAGAAGGGGTTTTTAAGTTACTGAAAGTGGACGACACAGTATCCTGTCAGGTGTTTCAGTGATATCCGTCCCGCTGCAGAAGCCGTCCTTATCTGCTCGCTGGAGCGAGTCGTCGGTTCCACTTGACCTGCTCTGTCCTTTTCATAGACCCTGCTACACGGATCCACTCAATAGTAAATGCCTACAGATACCAAAGCGAGCGGGACGGTCATTTAAGACAACGAGGACATTCTTTGGTCTTAAAGAGTGCCGCTGCGTGGACTTGTGACAGTGTTGAGATGAATAAAAAGCACTTTCTTTAAGTCGTGCCGGTATTTGGGCTTTTTGAGAGCGTCATAACTGAATTACACAGCAAAAATTGCACATAAAGATTCTATCAAGAGGACAAAGTTAGCGATAATTGGTTGTGTGTGTCCCTCCTCGATTATTCAGACTAAGAATTGACAGTCCAATCTGATTGCTAGTGTCTTTCCTACGGTCAACTGATCATGTTTGTGTGTTTTCCTCACTATCTGTTTAAGCTTTAAATAAATAAATAGGAAAAACAACAAAACGATTGGCTGAGATACGTGTGACTGACAGTTGTCTCAGAATAATGGGGCCGTTTCTATGAGCCGCAAACGGCAGCTTTAAGAGAATCGTTCAGAAATTGTAAATATATTTAGCGCTCCGATAGCGCTACGTTGTTATGCGAGTGCTCTGATGAATAAATGGATTCTTTGATTTAGAAACTGTGGCCCGTGTTGTCGTTTTTGTGATGGTGCCGCAAATCACAGCGGAGAATGATTATAAGCCCACGTTTTATAGTTAACAGTATTGTTAACCTGATATTTAAACAAAGAGAGGCTATAGAACATGATTTATTGGGAGAAACCAAGCAAGTCCATGTCAAATCTGACACTCTGTCCCCCAACATAGCCAGAATAGAATGAGCCTTCGCTGTGACAATCCAACTGTGGTGTCGAACCGTCAAATAGTCTACTATTCTGGGTCACCGCTAACAATTGTATCATTCCTGATAATAACCGGCCAAACGTAGATAATGTGGCCACACAATAAAGTAGGATTCAGCTGACTAAAGTATCAACAACATAAATGTCAGGTTTTGGCGTCAGCCTCTCAAATCAAAGAGCAAGAGCTTCTCCTCTAACCTCGACCCCTTTAGAGAGATGTTGAACAACCCGTGCAGAGAAACTCATCACAGGAGAGAAGGATTTCTTCGAACAGTAGACTCAATGCAGAACAGCCCAGAGATGTACAGATCTACTGCAATTAGAGGAACAAATCGTTTGTTTCTTTTCTTATTGCTTTTCCATCTGCTTACAGCCCCGCAGCTGAACTGTACAAGTTCAAGCAGTCTATGCGTTTTGTTAAAAGTCATCCTGGCAACATGTAGATGCACAGCACAACTATGCGTTTATTAAACAGGGACCAAAGGACGGTCATTGACTGTCCCAGAGTTAGCTACAGTGTAGCAATATTTCATCAGCAGTCCCTCCAGCAGAGACACAGATGTAAAGTGTGTACAAAAAAAAAAGAAAATGACCACTTTAACAGTGCAACATTGCAAATTGACAGATTAATAGTTTCAAACTGCAAGATGGATTATGCTTTTAATATCCGAGCTGCTACACAACCACCACCGTAGCGCCCTTAGGCAAGGCACTTTAAATCTTGTCCTCCAAGAGTGCCTGCTGGAACATGCGTTAAAAGAAAGCCTCATGTTTGATGACAACAAACACTGAACAGGTTGCTTGGATATACAGCAAGCATGAATTTCATGTCAAAATAATATGGTGCAAAATGTATCCACCAAATAGAGAATCTTGGAAAAACAATAAAGCCCGAAAAATGTAGCATCTTTGAGACATTATCATTGTATTGCTAAATAAAAACACCTCACATTTTCTCTAATGTTTTATACATGTTCATGTCAGTGAGACCCACAACACACAAACTGATGAACAGCACAAACACAAATTCACATATAAATTACACCACTTCTGTCTCTGAATGATAATATGTAACTGCAGGCGTGGATGACTATCACCGCTCACCGCCCAGGCCGACTACCAGGCCTTCCTGTGCTGAGGCCCTGGTGTTTGTTTGGCCAGCATGTCCCAGCTCGTGTGAGCTGTTGTCTATTCTCCCAGCTTCGTATGGGTCACTGAAGCCATCTCTCACACACACACACACACACACACACACACACACACACACACACACACACTCACACTCACACTCACACTCACTCACTTCCAGGAAAGGAGGCCCGTGGCGTCGAGAGGTGACCGTCAGCAACGCTGACCTGGGCCGCCGCTTGACAACACACCGGAGAAATGCTGCCGTCACTCTGCGGCCAAACTTTTTCCAGGGTCTGCTTGCCCCGGGGCTCGACTCAGTAGTAATTTAGGAATGCGAGTCAACCTTTTGCTTTGACCTGATCACTGACAGTAACCACATAATGGGAGGAAAGCCAGGGAAAAGGGTACATCCTGTGAGGAACAATGGTATTTCGGGGCTTTTTTAGGCTGTGGAGACCTGAAACCTGGTCCGTACCATCATATTAAGGGCCTGACTGGACTGGGGCTGCAAACAACAAGTGAGACCCAAGATCTGGTTTTAGTTATTTCCATTTAAAATATACATTTTTATTTTAATGGATTATGATTGTGACATTCAGTAAACGCTGCACAAATGTCAGCCGACTTGCAGCACACGACACTACAGCGTCTAACTTACATGTGAGGAGTCTCTGTCCGTCCGTCCTTCACACATCTCAAAACCACTCATCCGATCTACTTCACACTTGGCGTGCGTATTGTCCGGGTTTATGTCAGGTAAACGAAGTAGTACAGTGTTTCCCACTGAAGTAGAAGTACATAGTAAGTAGTATAAAGTTGAGTTACATATTTTCAAGTGCTTTCCAGGCTTTTTGCAAGTTATTTCGGGTGTGCAATGAGTTAGAATAGTAACAAATCAGTATTTTTTTGTATCTAAACATATTTAATCTATGGCTCTTTGGGGCCCTTTCAGTTGGGGCCCACCTTGCCTAACGGTAAAGTCTGTCCCTGGTGTTTTTCACCGGTGTTTCTGATTGTTGCTCGAGAAAACTGCAAGCGGCAACGCCACAGGCCGAGCATTCTGCTCGTTTTCTACAGGCTCTGCACTCGTCACTGAATCACGGAGGAGACAGGGTGTCCTGAAACACAGAGACGGCACAACCACATCACTGAACACTTAAGCACGTCTTCTCAAACTTTCCCCCCCGAGACAAACGTCTTGGCCTCGACTTGTAGCGCAATTGTGCCGTCTCTGCTGCTGGTGCCGACGGCATAATTCGGTTTAATGGTGAGACAGTAACACAACAGAGTTCTTCCCAAAGGAAACTAACAGCGTCAGTCTTTTAACTAAACGCGCCTGTGGTTCATTAGCTTTTGGTCTAACCGGTGTTATTAGAGCTATTTGAATCTGCATAAAAAAGACGTCTCGTTGTTCTTCCTGTAATTACAATGGGCTGACTCAACTTGCCCACAACCAAATGGTCTTCCTCAAAGGGCAATTTGGTCTCGCTGGTAAAAGTCAAACACCCGCTTTGTTGGGACCACATCAATGTCAGGTAGAGCCGCACATTGACAAGACATATGGGGCGTGCGCACACACACTTACACTCACAAACACATAAATACACTCAGTCATAAACAGCAGCCTAGCCCATACCAGACTTAACACCAGCTAATTGCTCATGTATGGCTCCTTTCACCACACACACACACACACACACACACACACACACACACACACACACACACACACACACACACACACACACACACACACACACACACACACACACGTAAAGTAACACAAACACAAAGTAACAAAGCTTGCTGGCCGTCTACAGCTGTGACGTCGAACATGTGGCGCTGTGTTGATATAAGGAGTAACACAAGTGGAAAATTGGTGCTGGTGGGGCCAGACTGCTGACTTCCTGATAGGAAGAGTGGAGTGGAGGGTTGACCCATATATACATAAAATAGTCAACAGGCTGCTACACCAAGGGAAATACAGACAAAGGCTCTGTGTAGCTCCAAGCATAATGTAATGTGGTTGATCACAGTTACCCAATGGGATCCTTTAGTATTATATTATATTGATAACATGGGCCGTCAAAAAAAGTCAAAGTAAAATGACACACACCACAGTGATGTCACTTCAAATGTTACACAGATGCTTTTCAGTCCCCAGAAATTAAAGGAAGTTGGTATGAATCACAAAACAACTAAAATGAGAACTATGAAAAAAAAAAAAAAAAAAAAAAAAATCACAAGCAGTGCTGGCTTTCATTTAACAGACACAACCAACAACAATTTGAACTCTGTTTTTTTTTAGCTTAACCAAACCAGAAAAGCGTTTATAAATAGCAAACGGGAGCTATACTCTGCTAGATGGCACATGGGCTCTGACTGCTCACCACTAAAACAAAGCTTTCTACTTTTAAACCTAAGTGGAAGTGCAGCATAATGTTGCTGTTCTGATCCTCGAGATAATGGGAGTCATTAAGAGGGAATACAATGACCAGACGATAGAAATGTTTAGGACACACAAAATGTCTTTTGTCTAGTATTGGGTGCAAGTTTTCTGCATGGTGAGCTCTATGGGTCAAGAATATAAAAAGTAGTTCCATGGGTCATGATGATCAGTTCTACTCTCAACTTTTGGGGAATTTGGCACCCAAAACAATACACCATCAAACAGCTGACTTTGGCCATTTGAACTTATTTCACCACTTTACGAAATCTGTTAAAACTACTGAAACCATCCACCTGGACACAATTCTTGCATCTATCAAGGCAGGGTCAACAGGGATTACTTGCAGAGTGCCTCACAAAGCAAAGAAAACACAGGGATGCAATAAGTTTCCTGATTGAATTTCAGAATCTCACCCCGAGGATGCGGGCAGCGTGTTATCCATCTCAGATAACCTCTGAGTCAACCTCAGCTTATCAGCGGCCATCCAATCAAATCAATCAAACTTTCTATTGTGGGCTGTGATGTACTGAGACATGGAAGTCTGGTTTCCAGCTTGTAATAATGAAAATGCAAAAAAGTAAATTAAAAAACGCCACGGTGAACACCAATCATGAAGAGTGTGTTAATTCCTTAAAATGAATATCTGACAATTACCTTAACCAACACAGTTCATACACAGAAAAGTAATATCTCTCTTCTCAAAGCAACCATCAACTCTATCACTTGGATATTTCTATTTTTCTGCAATATACATTAAAATAAAAATCCGTTATAGTTATCTCTCTTTTAATCCATTTCTTTCCATTTCTCCTGTAGATTTAAAAAAATAAATATTGTGTGTGCACTATCAACTTTCAGTCACTCACTGGTTGTTCCATGTGCTGTTGGTTAAAAGCTAAACTAAAGCTGAATTTGAGTCGTCTGAACTGGGACATGACTGTCGCAGTCAGGGTCAGTGCACTGTGGCCCCGGCTCTGACTGCTCACCACTGCTCCGGAACATCATGCTAACTCTCTCATGTCCTCACTGTAAGTAGCTCAGCATAGTAGCTTCAACTTAAATATCGTGCAAATAAGTTTTGAAAATTGCATTTACGGTTGCATCGATCCGCGTTATCTGAAAATAAACTTGGCCGTGAGCTGGGCTCTATTTTTATTTATTTTTTTACTTTAGCTGAAACAATAACATGAGGCTCGGATGGATCCACCCTAGCGCCATAATTTTGTCACACTTTCCCCTGGAGCGGAGAGTTTGGTTGGCGTGCTAACCAGCTAGCCGCTGAAGCTAGCCGCTGTTGTTTTCACTTGAAGAACAACGGCGGCGTCTGAAAAGTTGAAGCAAAGAAGCGTGAACCGTCAACTCACCGGGGTCTGCCGGGGTCTTCATCTTCGCTGTCGTCTTCGGCGCGTTGCTTCGGTCACTTTGCCCGTCGACTCGTAACTTTAGCTCGCGTTTAGCCAAGTGAGCTAGCCGAGTTAGCAGTGACACCCCACTCCTTCCTCCGGTGTTGTTCTCACGAGTGGCTCGTTAGAAAAGAACCTGCCCCGACAATGTGCTCGTTTTCAAGTGGAAAAACAAACCAGCTAACTTCACATACGCGTCTGCGTTTTATCTCGACACATCAGCGTTTGTTGAAAAAGTTTTGTGTCGGAATATTTGCACGCAACGTCTGATGCCAAAAAGTTGCCCCGAGCCTCTGAGGGGGGGGGGATCCAGTCGCCCGGGTCTGAATGGCGCAGGTCGAAGTTTGGAGGAGTCGTGCTGCCGTCGGTCGTACTGGAGCAGCGGAATGCGACGAGTCTAAATGTTCATCCCGTCTGTTGAAACGATGTCGCATGGTTGATTCCTCCTCCACATCATCATCCTCACCGACAGTCACAACGGCGGCGCTTCTGAAAGGAACCAATAAAAAACCCAAAGCCAACTCCGCTCTTTCTCTGCCCCTCTCTTTCTCCGGCAGACTTTTTCTTTTTCCACTGCACTCACTTCGTGTTCTCTCAACCCCCCCTTCTTCTGTCGGGTGTCGTGTTTCGCTCTCCTCCTGCCACACGGGGCCGCCCACGCTGACCCACGGAGGGAGGGAAAGGGTGAGGAACTGAACGCCCACTTGTTGCCAAAGATCGTTTATGGTGTGTGAATGTTCATGGTGGATTCAGTTCTGACTTAGTTTAAGTCGGGTAGTCAACGACACCTGTGGACTACACGTTTCAGGGAGCCTATCATGGTCGTGAACAAGTGGCAAACATTGATGCTGCCAATAACGACCCAATCAGTTCAATTCATAAAGAGCTAATTCAATGCATTATATAAATAACATGAGTAAAACACACTGTGTATGTGAAGACACAAACACATTTGTTTATGTTTGAGTGTTAAATAAATAAAATCAGTTTACTTTTTTATATTTTATTCAAAGTAACTCATCTTCTCGATAAACGATCTTCGATGAGGACCAGTCGCTGCTCTGCTGCCCGGAGTTACCGCCACCGCTGCCTCCAGTTTATCGCCCCGCTCGCTCCCGGTTGGCGCGTCATGGCGTTGCTGTGGATACCCGCTGCAGCCGCGAGGCGCCGTGTTTACCTGTGAATTGCGACGGAGAGGATGCCAGGGAGAAGGAAGGAAAGGAAAGGAAAGGAAAGGAAAGGGCCAATCAACAGGTGTTCTTTATCCCACAGGAACGGACGGTGGCCGTATGCATAGACTGTAATTATGAGAGGACATCGCCTGGAGCCCATCAGGCGCTTATTAGCATTATGGGCTCATCACACACACACACACACACACACACACACACACACACACACACACACACACACACACACACACACACACACTTACACACACAGCTCTTTTCTTCCACACTCCTTTCTCCCTCTCTAATGAAGGGCCCTTCAGCACTTGCATCAGCTCTGAGGAGGCAACAGATAAAGAGAGAGAGAGAGAGAGAGAGAGAGAGAGAGAGAGAGAGAGAGAGAGAGAGAGAGAGAGAGAGAGAGCGAGACAGACAGACAGACAGAGAGACAGAGAGGAGGAGTTGAAAGAAAGTAGCGGTAATTACTCAAGAGCGTAAAGTGGAGAGCGAGGAGCGGGCTGAGCCGAAGTGCGCATGGGAAGGAAGTGAAGTGGAGAAGAATAAGTGTGGTTTGTCGGTAGCTCCTTTTTTCCCCTTTCTCTTTCTTTCTTACCCAATCAGTCGTCACACTTTTTTTCTGTCTCTCGTCCATCCCTCCCTCCTCTGCTCTGCTCATTTACTTTGAGTGGCAGTGTGTGGGAGGTGAAGGCCAGCCGGTGGGTGAAGTATTTCATGCGATTGTCACATTGTCACACACACACACACACACACATGGAGAATGCAATAACAATACAAGAGAAAAAAAACCCATCTCCTCTTTCTGCTGTCACTCCTTTGCCTCCTCCACTTCCTCTCCTCCTTGCCCCTGTACATCACACTCCTACTAATCTCTCACTCCTCTGCTCTGTGTGGATCCTTCATCCTCCTCAGTTTTGTAACTATCACCTCCTACTTCATTTTGGCCTACGCCTCTCATCTTCTCCTCCTCTGCACCTCACTTCCTCCTCTCCTCAGCAGTTCTCCTCCTGCGTGCCCCTTATGATGCTTTGTTAACACCTTCACCACAAAACCTCTGACAAGAAATGTACAGGTGTGTGTGTGTGTGTGTGTGTGTGTGTGTGTTATGTTTATGATTGATTCACTTGTTGATTATAGATTAAAAAAATAGTTTTGAAATTGTTTGCTCCTTTTTAGCTAGATGAGAAGATTGATGCCCCTCGGCCTGTTTGTCTCCTCAATTTAAGGCGACAGCTGCTGCGTCTGTTTAGCTTAGCTTAGCTTAGCACAAAGACTGGAAGCAGAGGGAAACAGCTAGCCTGGCTCTGTCCACGGGTAATAAAATACTCCTACCAGCTCACTAATTTAACAAGTTATTTGTCATTTCCTAATATGTTGTTGTTTTCCCCCCATTTCCAGTCTTTGTGCTAAGCTAAGCTAAAGCTGAGCTAACTTCCCTTTTAAACGTTTAAAGAAGAACTTGCATCTTAAAAATGTTTGTTTTTTTTGTCGGACAAACAGTTTAAAACCCAAAGATTTTCAGTTCACCATCAGACTACAAGCAAATATTCACACCTGAGAAGTGGAATTTTACCTTTTGAAAATGAAAATCAACTCAAAAATGAATCGCAGAAGACACATTGACATATCACAGTATGAACAGTACATGTAAATAACACATTAATAATGGCTGCATTCCATTTAGCTGCTTCAGCTTCAGGGTATTGTGCATAATGGGACACTTGAATAGAACAGAGCTATTGTAACTGTTACTTGTAACTCGTGTTATTTCCGACATTACAACATTCAAAATGTCTGCTGTGAAAAGGAACTAATTCATTCAGCTCCACATTTGTGAGGTTGTCACTTTTCTCCTCTCTCTGCTCTGCTGCTGACCTTTTGCTCCACCTGAGGACACGTCGGGACAAACACCTCGAGGAAGTGACGTGTGAACGATCCCGTCGTGTCCGGTCTGCCGCTCAGCATGACGACATCCGTTTGTTTCAACTCCACCAAGAAACTTGCATCCACCAGGCTTTAGGAAACCTTTTCTATGTCCAACGAACCCGAAGAGGAGCAAGGACTCACTAAGATATTTGTACCCGTCTGCTCTGCAACTGAAAGACTAGCAAAAGTGCAAATGTCTCGTTTCGTTCTGCAGCCACAGATACGTGCAGCTGTGTAGGTGGGGAGATGCCACTGTGAGGCGAGAATTATATATAAGCCAAAATACATCTTCCCACCAAACCTGCATTCAAAAAACAGTAGTTTATAAGAAAATAAAGTGTTGATTCTTTAATGTTCATTGCTTTATGTCTAAAGACTCTTTAGTCTGATTCGGTATAAAGTGGCTGGTTAAACGCTTTTTCTTTAGCATGACGTTCCAGACTGGTTTAAAATGATTGGACTTGAAAGAGTAATTAACATCAACATTCACTAATATAGGCTCTCTGGATGATAATGATAAAGCTATGTAGTCACCCTTTATAGCAAACGGGGGGAAATGTGTCTGCCTACTGGAACAATATCTTGCTTTGTGTATTTTGCACTTTTGGATTTGTCTCATGTATAATATATGAGCCGCTGTCAAATATCTAAAAAAAGAAATAAAAAAAAAATGTTGCAGAAAGTATTCCTGGAAGACGAATCAGCTCCAAAAACAACAAAACACAGATTTGGAGAAAGACAAAGTCATCCTTAGTGTGATGATGGTGGGAATATTGTGCTAAATAACTTCCGTTCAAGTCCCTATTTTTTGAGGCCAATTCCTTCACTCACAACACGACAACTTGAAGTCGAGCTGTGTCCTCGCTGGCCGCTTGAAAAGTGGAAATAATATCTTGTTGATGCAACAGGAGGGTCGGCGAGCAGACTGTGATGCAGACACCCGGCCGCATGCGAAAGCAACGGCAACAAAAGCTCAGCGGGAGACCTGAAGGCCACATACGTGTGAATTGGTGGGCTGATTGGGACTAACAAATCACCATCGGTTCATTACTAAGGTGGTAATGCCCCTCATCAGCAAACAGGACTTATGAATGAGGATGTTCTTAATTAAAAACGTGTGACCGGTGGGGTTTTGGTGATTAACCATTATTTTGGTTTGAGTGCTGTTGTTCATTAAACGGATCATTAACTTAACCCAATATCAATGGGCTGCTTTGACACAGTTTCACTATTCTTTTTATGTCATTGATGGGTTATTTACCCAAACTAAGTTTACGTTTTTTTTGTTTTTTTTTTACAAAAGTACGTGTAAATGCCATTTTAAATGGAGGTTGAGTGGATTATAGCATTTCACAACCATACCTTATTTTAGTAACAGTAACATAAAAACATAACCCCAACTACAACCCATTGTTGTGAGTGTTTTTCTACCATGGGTACGTCATGGTAAAGTAAAGCCTTATTACGTTGACCCAAATTCTGTTGATTTTGACCCTGTGCTTTTTATGTGTTTGGGGAAAAAAACACTGAAATGTACCTTTACTTTGTTTGTTTTTTGGGGTTCAGTCCCATTAACAAGGTCCCAAATAGAGCTACGGTCACGTCTTTGTGTTTTCTTCTTCTATAGGTTAAGTGTTTTCTATTCGAGGAAATCTGCCGTGTTTTTAAAATGGTAAAATAGGCCCGAGGGGGCAAATGGTGCAAACCGAGCCACACCTCAGAGCGAGCGGCGCTCGGTCTCGACAACAAAACTGTAATGGGAGAGGCCTTTTCACACCGGCCCATCTGTATGCATAAGAAAACACTCTCTCTCTCACACACACACACACACACACACACACAGCAGTTGAGTCAAAACGAGGTCGCTCGTGTGTTCGTGACAGCAGAACACGCTCGAGTGGCCGGAGGGGAAAGTTTCTGCCTGTTTCAGAGTGATGAAGACATTTTCCATGTTGTGTTCCTCTGCTCTGCACCATGAGCTTATGTTTGTGGAATAAGGAGGCCCTTGTGTGTGTGTTTCTGTCTGTCTGTCTGTCTGTCTGCCCACTGGCTGGTCAGGTGATGTCTGTCTGTCTGTCTGTCTGTCTGTCTGTCTGTCTCGCTGCTGCTCTTGTCTGACACACAAAGCAGCGGGACACGTACAGAGAAGATAGAAAAACGGTGGGAAGAGACACGTGGAGAGTTTTTTTAAAAGAAGGGAAAGACAGAGGTCAGGAGAGGAGAGCTGAGGAGAATCTACCGGGGATCAGTAGAGGGGGAGGGGGAGAGAAAGAAAGAAAGAGAGTGAGTGAGAGAGAGAGAGAGAGAGAGAGAGAGAGAGAGAGAGAGTGAATGGGCCCTTTGTGATCAAAAGGCTTGTTTATTTTCTTGGCGCTTGAACTCCTCAGGAGCCACATTGGGCCTGTCTGCCCTGTCTAGCTCCCGTCCTCGTCACCCTCCCCGACATCCCAGCGACGGGCCCTGAATCACGAAGAGGAGCCGGGTCACTTCAGAACCAACACAAGCAGCTTTAAAACATGGGACGTGGAATTTGAAGCGGTTTGAAACTGGAAGACGGCTTCCTGGGCGCTTGAACAGAGTCACAATAAGATAAATTGAGTGCTTTTTACGTGTGACTCTGACTCATACTATTGTATTTGACCTTTTTCCGGAGGCAGTAAGTATTGTAATACAGTTTAAGGGTATTTGCGGTATTTCCATTTTATACCGTTCAATACTTCCACACAATTTTAGCAAAATTCTGCTGAATGCGTCAATAACAATAAATCAAAAATTTAAAAAATGTCAGTGGGCAGGATCCCTGCAGATACAGACACTGTTTTATGATATTTTATTATCTAAACATTGTTTTTTAGGAATGTCCAACTCATTGTGCCTTTGAGCAAAAGCAACAATATCTCACAGCAAAAGTCCTGCATTCAAAAAGTATAAAAATATAAACAAAAAGCACTTGAACTGAACAGAAGTAATAGTACTTAGAATGGCGCCTCTTATTGTAATGCTACCCCATTATATACTGTGATGGGATTATTATTATAATGACGTTACTATTATCGTTGTAGATGATTAAGGTGGAGATAATTTGAACTGCACACTATTTGGTAGTTCAAACCTTAAAGGAGCAGTGCGTGGTGAATAGCCCTCCTCCCGCCCCTCCCTTCACAAGTGCGTGTTTGGAGAACTACGGTGGCCTTCAGGTAATGTGAAAGGCTCTCTCCGGAGCCAGTGTTGGGTTTGTCCGTTCTGGGTTACCGTAGAAACATGGCGGTGCAAAATGTCGGGACTCCGTGAAGATGACTTGCTCCCTATATAGATATGAAGAACTCATTCTAAGCTAACATAAACACAATGATTCTTAGTTTCAGGTGATTATTCATGAATGAAAACAGTTATGACTATTATATTCCATCTCTGCAAATAAATCCCACTAAATACTACACACTGCTCCTTTAACAATAGATACATTTTAGTCACTCTTATAAGCTTTTCTGTGTTTCAGTCTGAAACGTAACTAAAGCTGTCAAGTAAATGCAGCAGAGTAAAACGTATGAAGTAGTTTAAAGTGGAAATACTTAAGCAAAGCACAGTACTTAAGTAAATGTACTTAGCTACATTCCACCACTTCAGACACTTAAATGCTTGATAATAATAATAAGTAAGGAAAAAATAAATAGGATTTAAGTTGTCCTCTGGTCTCCTCTAGAGCTCAAAAGTGAAAAACTCCCACATCACACTTCATCATAATGCATTACATTATATTACCGTCACATGCAGTAGGGGATTTTGCATCAACCAGACGCAGTTGCAGAGTATGCAGTCAGTCCTACTCGGACACAAACACTCTCTGTTCCCTTCTCCCCCTCTGCCCCCCCCCCCCCCCCCCCCCCCCTCTCCTTCTCTCTCTCCTGCTCTCCTCCAGCTGGTATTCACACACGTGTAATGGGATTAACACGCTCCTGCGCCGGGGAGGAGAGAGAAACGGGAGGAAAGAGGGGAGGATGAGGCCATGGAAGAAATGGGGGAGGAGGGGGAGAGGGGCAAGTAGGGGAAGGTTGAGGGGGGAGGAAAGAGCGGGGTTCCTGAAAAGGAAAACAAATGTGTAGAGGAAAGAAAGAGGGGCGGCAGAGCTCTTTCCATTAGCTTGTTATTAGGCTCTGGGAGGTCACGGGGGACATTCTGGGCTCATTTGAATGTCGGGGAGGAGGACAGCCCCGAGCAGCTCCATCTGCATACAGTCAGACCAAGAAGAGTCTGAATAACGGCCTGCAGCTATCTATAAATAGCCACCTCAAAAGCTGTCAATGGTCCTGTGTTGATCACTATCAGTTTATTAGAGTAAAACTTGAGCAAGCAGAAGACCAATCAGTGAGGATCAATGTGTAAATTAGAATGTGAGAATGCAAGAGGAAGATTTGTAAGAAAGCACCCGATGAGAGGATGTACGTACAGAGTGGTGTTATGAATATTATGAATACAAACGTTATTATAGTTGACTGAGGAGCAGACATCGACTTTCAACGCTTACTTGGTTAAGTTTAGACAACAGAACTACTTAGGTTTAGATCGTCGTTTGGGTTAAAATAACGAAGTGCCGTTACTCAACAAATAAGTCAACGTGGATTTGTCGTATCACACGCAGCAACAGCGCTCTCCTGGTTAAATAAAACCACATTTTGTTTGTCTTTTTTAGTTTTATTTATTGTATTTTTATTTTAGTTATTGTCCTTTTCTGCTTTGGGCTTCATGGCTCTGCTATGACTTGCTGACATTCCTATATTTTGTCAGTCTGTATATATTATTTTGATGTGTGTGTTTTTGTTTGAGCTACTTTGATCCTGTCTCATATCTCTCTACTCACCATCAAGTTCAAATGAGCAGATCACAAAACCTGGGCAAGTAAAACCAAAACTACCTGCATGGCCAGACGCCAATGACTTCTTTGTAATATGGGTGACTTAAAGCAAATTATTGACCCTCTGTCTGCACTGAGCTGGTGTTTTTGATACCTGAAAATGGCCGACCGGAATGGATTCTTCTGCAAAGCCTGCTGTTTTTGTGTGGACGAGGAAAACAGAGCTTTTGGAAAATGACTGTGTAAGTCAGAGATCACTCATCATAGTCGATAATGTTGTCGTTAAGCCGTATTAATGATCCCAGAGAGCAGGAGGGGACAGAACGATGTCCCTCTCCTGAACACATGTTGGACAGAAAAAGGACAAAGAGATTTGTCCATTTTCCTAGTGTGTGACAGTGTGGTGGGAGATCTTTACCAAAACGGTTTCAAAAGGCTTCAGAATCTGTCCTACTCGCTCAGAATGATTACCACTTGAATATGTCTTTTGCTCCTTGATCCGCAGATCATCGCTCTGCATAAGGAGCCGCGTGAAAACAACTCTCGCCACATGGCCAAGCGGTGGGAACGTGGAACAAAAGCGAGCATTTGATTAGTCAGCTCTTCTGCAGAGAGACGACAGCGTCCCATTAAATAGAGGTTTAATGTGGAGAGAGATAGAGTTGAGTCCCTGGAGAGGAAGACAGACTGCAGGGAGGATTGTGAGGGTTATATTTGACCTCTATTTGCAGCCAAGTCTGTACTGGAGAGAAGAAGAAGAAGAAGAAGAAACAGAAGAGGCAGAAGTAGAAGAGGAAGAACATGAGCAAGGGAGCCCAGAGAGGCCGAGAACACAACCGAGAGGAATCGGTGAGTGAAACAGAGAAGTGTGAGTTGGCAAGAAAGGGGAGAGGAGAAGGGGAGGTGTGAGGGAGTGGGGGGAAATTACAGAATGGAGCAGCCAGCACAGTCAGTCAGTCAGACTGGAGGTATGTGTGGAACGGTGTCAGTCTATATAGAGCTCGGTGTGTATGTGTTAACAGCCTCCTCCGTCTATCTCTGGAGGAACTCCCTCTTCCTATTCCTATTGGCACCATGCAGCCGCTTCCTCCCATAATACACTCCCCCGAATACCCAGACCGCTCCGTCAACTCAGTCAACATAGCAACACAGCGCCTGTGGCCTGTATGTCGGAGGACATCATCAGTCGCGGTTCCTCCAGCCTAACGTTATGAGGGCCCGATCGCACCGAGACGCGGCCGCTGCAGGCGGGCGAGCTTCAAAAAACGCCGCGGTGAAGCACATCGGGCAAAAACGGCGAAATGGAAAAATGTGCTCGCTCACTGTAGCCTACATGAAACTATCACAACATCAGAAATGAATTCCCTCTGACAGCCCAACAGCTAGCTAGCTAGCTGAGAGTATTTACTGTTTTGTGGGGTGACCGTGGCTAAGTGGAGAGCAGGGCCACCTTTCAATCAGAGAGTCGGAGGTTCGATACCCGGCTCCTGCTCCGCTAGTCCGTTCTGGGCTTCTGTAGAAACATGACGGTGCAACATGGTGGACTCCCTATGTAGATATGAAGGACTCATTCTAAGCTAATGAAAAACTTGAAGACATAATTATGAATATTATTGTCCATTTCTGCTAATAGGTTCCCCTAAATGCTACACACTGGCCCTTTAAATGATCTCCTACATTTCCCAGGGTTACTTACAAGCGGGTTATGTGGCGAATGAATACTGTTTAAATAAAGCTGGTTAGATTGTTAACGCTATGCTTATTTAAAGCTGCAGCGTTCTATTTTTGGCCACTAGGAGTCAGAAAAAGTCCCTCTTAAACATTCCGCCGACATGTAGCTGTGTTGGTACCTCATGTTTTTGTTTCCTCCTGATGAATGTAATTCCAACACTCACCGGCCTCTTAGCTCACTGACGTCTAGGTTCTGGGTCCACATCGACCTTTATTCAACTGCACTACTGGTCCAGCATTAAACTGCTGACAGAATTAGCGACTAACTGGTGAACAAAGTTTTATATATTTACTAGTTTTGTGTATTCTGCTTTTGTTTTGTCTGTTATCACTTTAATGTTGTTGCTTTGATAGTTTGTATCAAGTGTAGGACCCCCCCCCCCCCCCCCCCCCCCCCCTTTTTAGTAAGATCTCTGTGATGTTGGTCTTCAGCTGCTGACCAACTGTGTTTGTTGTTCTGTGCTGGACAGGGAGCCTATGTGGGTTTATCAGATTTGTTTCTTTCAAAAACGAATTAGATTAATTCCTTCAGAGCAGAATATTTGACTTTCAACCCTATTTTCCCATGTTTTTGTGTCTAAGTGACTAATGGAGACAACACTTTGTGAAACTGTTCCAGCATTGAAGGAGATGCTGCAGCCGGCAGACGATAAACAGGCTCCTGTGTAACACTGACAGGCTCAGACTGTTATTAGAAGTGTCTGACAACATCACGGAGAGAAGCAGAGACAAATGGGTCTTATTCTGAATTCTCACATTGCGTCCATATTGTGGAAATCAGCTAAACATTCTCCATTGGTCACTTAGACACAAAAAAAACATGGGAAAATAGGGTTAAAAAAAAAATACCAAAGCTTCCCTTTAAATTCATCAGATTAACAAAAGTATCTCCTCAACAAAGACAATTGTCAGATCAAAAGTTTCTGCACCTCTCCCATCAGATATAGATATTCTATGTTCATACCAGCATTCAAATAGTTTTCCTTACAATTCCTTTTTTTTATAAAGTCAACTTTTTTATCTGCTACAAATCCCCCAAATACTACCGTGTTACTGATTATATAAAGTGCTTTACAGGTGGCTGACAAACTAATAAGACTAACAGTAGAAATAAGCACACAGTGAGTAACCAATGCACATACAAAATGGAGACGTAGGATTGAACTGATAATAAAACCAAGAGACAAGTGTTATGAGTATAAACAGTGTAGAAATAAGAATATGCCACAGAGTAACATACATCTCTGGTAAATGCTTCCTCTTCAGGATGCTTAGTCTACGTTCATACTGACTGTAAATCACTCCCAGCAAACTGAATTAGAGGCCAAATTGGACTGAGTAGTGATAGTGATGCTAACAGGCCAGTCGCCTCCCACAATCTCACAGTGCCTCATTCATACGTTTTTTACAGTCTGTTGACGGCAGAGACAGAAAAGTATGTCAAAGTCGGCAGCAGCCGGCTCAGAGATGGGCCAATGAAAATACTAACGAGGTGCTCAGGTTTTGGTTCACTGCTGCTGTGAAAGTCTGCGGCTTGGATGCAAAGCCTCCTACTTTTTTACCATCTCCTTCATTTATCTCCTCGCTTCCTTTTCCCGCATCATCCTCTCCTTTTCTCCCTCTTGGTTCTGTTCTTCGTCACACCGTCCTCTTCTCCGGTTCTGTTTTCTATTAGACACGACTCGCTGAGAAGAAAACTGATCGGAGATTGAGCAGCCTTCTTCCTCCTCATCCTCCCTGTTTTTATTGTTTGAATATAATGTATATATTGGGACTGACATGTATAGTCTACCGTCTTGTCTTCAGGCATGCGAGGCCCCTGTGGTACGTCGACACCTGCGTGCCTCAGAGACGACTTATCGTCGCTGTACTGGTGGATTAAGGTGACTCTGACTGCTTTTTCTTTTAGCTTTTCTAAGTGTTTAGTTGGCCGGTTCCACAGCCAGGACATTTCTGTCCCACTGAACCTGAAGTAAAAACTTAAAAAACTGCCTCACATAGAAGGTTTTTGGCTGCTTAGCTTTCCCTTCTGCTCAAAGATGGAAAAAAAAACCTATCCTTTCCTAGTTATTTGAATTATTGTCTTTTACGCTTGGATATATTTGTGATTCATGGTTTTGGCTCTTTGCTGTCCACAGTTTCTAACGCTGAGTGGTTTGTGGTTTAGACTCCTGCTTAAAGACTTTGACTGACAGACAAGTCAGCTGTCGATGTGACCAAGTGTTTGACCTTTTTAGATACGAGACGCCACCCTCTACCCACGGGGGCGATCCTGCCGCCTACAATTATGATGATTTCTTCCACTGTTTTGCATTTCTGTCGGGGAGAGTGTTGGCTAAACGATGTCTCCAGTATTAAATATCAAATGCTGGGTTGGGGCCGGGTGGAGCGCGGTGGGCTTGGCTGCACACAGTTAACGCTCGGATGGTTTTGGATTGAGCCGGAGTGTGTCTGAGTCGGGTTGAGATTGGCTGGCACTGTGTTTGTGCAGGTCTGGTCGGCCTGTAGGCCCAGAAATACGCAGAGAGTCCCGCTTCTCTTGGCTGCAGTCGAGAGCGCGATGGCAACAGACATCACACCAGGGCTGCGGTGATTAGCCAGCAAGACAACCCGCCATCCAGCCAGCCGGCCGCAAGCAGCCGGGCCACCTACCACACGCCACAGCTTTTGTTTCTATAGCTACAGAGGGACTGCCTGCATCACCGCGGTTACTGGGGGGGGGGGGGGGGGGGGGGGCGTTGTGTCTGGATAGGGGGAGACAGTCGAACGTCAGAGGCAGTTGTGGTGTTGCGTTGGCAAGCGTGTTCACATTTTAGGCGTGTAGCCGTGCGCTCTCATGCAGAGACATGTCGGCCGGTTCTCACCGAATCCTTCCATCCTGACAGTCAGGAGGGGAAACCCCGATCACACAGATAGTCTGGAGAGACGGTTTACCGGGTTTCCACATACATAGAGAACTTCTGACACGTTGAAAGGGCCAGTGTGTAGCATTTATGGGGAATCTAATAGCAGAAATGTTATATAATATTCATAACTATGTTTTTATTAGTGTAAAATCACCTGAAACTAAGAATCATTGTGTTTTCGTTAGCTTAGAATGAGCCCTTCACGTCTACATAGGGAGCGGGTCCTCTTCCACGGAGTCCACCATGTTGCACTGCCGTGTTTCTACAGAAGCCCAGAACAGACAAACTAAACACTGGCTCCAGACGTAGTGTTTCTACGTTACCTGGAGGCCACCGCAGTTCTACGACGACTTGTGAAACCGTGTTTCCGCCGGCCGCTGTCTGACCTCCGTTGCTCTTAAAGTAGTCATATTATGGTTTGGAAGGCCTCTGAGGAGGTGAACGCCGTTACACTGTTACACTCTGCGCTTCACATGCCGGAGTCATGAAAAGGAGGAGTGAGACGACTTTCAGTTGGTTGCAATCTGCAACAACGCCGCTAGATATCACTATATTCCACACACTGTCCCTTTAGCAAAACCAGATTGAAGTAACTAAATACATTTACTTAAGCACTGTACTTGTACAATTTGTTACCATTTACACCTCTACATGTCAGAGCAATATATGACATGTTTTACTGCACTACATTCATTTGAATCTGAAGTTGCATTTGAAATTAAGATTTTACATAAAAAAACATATGATAAGATTAAAACAAAATGACCTGCTGAAGATTAAATCAGTCAAACGATCTATTTTTGGGCTCCTTGTCACATTTCAGATGTCTATGAGTTTTAAGCAGTTCCACCAAAGACACATTTTACCTCTAAACTTCTGTGACAATTTGTTTTACAAAATGGTTAGAGAAAAGTCTAAATAATGAAAGCTTTGTGTGTCATCTCTCATTAAACATCTCACGACCCCTCAGATTCATCTGGTGACTCCTTGGAGGGGCCCGACCCCTCGTTTGGAAACCACTGGACTAAAAGTTCTAGTAAAAAAGAACCAGCTCCGCCTCGAGCAACTTCATCCATCATACCAATAATTAATAATGTCATATATGATTGGTCACGGGGTCATTTGTTCTACAGAAACCAGTACTTTTACTATTGATGCTAATATTGATATCTACATTTACTTAAACAGGATTTTGAATGCAGGGACTTACTTTTACTTGTAAGTCTTTATTGGTACATGTCCTGTACAGTAACAGATAGTTTAAGAGTATCCTTAAATACATATGAACTAAACAACTCATTAAGAGTGAGCTGTTTGCCCAGCAATTTCAATATGTACAGTATTCATAATGACTCAAACCAGTGAGACATGTTTGTCAACACAGCTTAACTGTTGAGACAGAATTTACATGTGAAATGCATCAAAACACGCCAACTGACTCTCCCATTTAGGAGCAGCTCATTTCCATTCATCATAACAGAGCCGCAGAGCAGATGGAATGACAAGTGTGTGTCTTTACCGACGGACCGCCTTCAGCTTATGAACACGTGCGTTTTTTTGTATTTCCTCATCTTTCGGATGAAGATGGAGCGTGATTTTGTCATTTCTGACTGAAACTAAATGAGAAGATGTGAAAACATCTACAGTTTTTAAATCCTGACATCAGAAAGCCTGTTTGTCTAAACCTCAGCATCGTCATGTAGTTCTGAAGTATGAAGTATTTTTTTATGTACATCAGAATTTTTACTCCAAGTCTTAAATGAGACAGTAAAGAGAAACGCGTCCCTTCACTCATAACGCAGATACTACGTACTCACATTGACAGGCAATGGAAAGGTTTGGAGAAGAGTTCATATAAATTATTATAAATTAAAACCACATTAAATGATATATTCACAGAGACAAAATAAATATGATCAGTGCTTCATTTCTAGATGATCTCCAGTCTGAAAGGACAAAGTGAGCTGTTCTCACTCTTCTGTCTACGTGATCCTTTTACAGTGAACAGGCGCCATCTAGTGGTCACAACTGCAACTCAGCAATGTTAATGTCTTTAAAAAAACAAAAACATGACAACCACTCTAGTGTAAAGCAGAGGCCATTAGTTATGTTTCTCTCCTATATTGTAGGACAATACTTTTTAAAAGAGGGTTAAATATTAAATAAAAATATTAAGTATAAGTATTTTGTCTATTGTTGGAAAGATAATCCACTTCTGTATGAATGTGGTTTATTGAATTGTACCATATATAAAATACATTTAATTTAAAAAAAATATGTAATATTAGAAAAACACAAATTGTAATATAGTACTATTTCTGGCATCATTTTTTTTTTTAAATGTTGTTGCTTCTTTTCAAATAGTGTGTTTACTGCTGCTGAAACAGATATCCTGTGAAACTTGGTATATACATCTTTTAAATGTTTTTTTAAGATCAAACACATGGCAGCTAAAGAGTTTTTTTGGCTCTTTTTCAAAATAAATCCCTGAGATCACAAAGCAGAGTAAGCAATTACAAAACTTTTGCTTTTTTCTTGCTGCTCTGTCATCTCCACACTGCTGTGTGTTACTACTGATTTCACGGCTGCCTCACACCTGGTATTTACATTTTTTTTCGGTTCCCAAAACATTTGGCTCGATCACATCTGGCACGCAGAGCGTGCAAAGGTGCAAACAGAGAGGACTGGTTCACGGAGACGGAGTCCGGGCTGCAGTGTGAGACGGAGTTTGTCTCCTTGCAGCGGGAGAAGTTACTCCTGAGGGACCTGTGGGTTACAACATGTTAGTTCCCAGAAGAGAGACTGGGACTGACTGGAAACACACACACACACACACACACACACACACACACACACACACACACACACACACACACACACACACACACACACACGGGGCCACCCAGATCTGAACCACCCAGCACCACTAGCAGCATCATTACTTCATGGGATCAGTTCATGGATGTCAGAACTACACATCATCAGTTTCACACAGAAGCCTCGTATCTGACTTTTATTTCACCACAGCTGGCAGAAGCAGCTGCCAGAACATATTTCACACGACTGGTGAAACATCTGAGGTTTAACGTGTTTGAGAAGAAAATACAGTGATATTAAAAACTCAAATGACAGCGTGGAGCCTTGATTTGAGGCCTCAGATGAAAGCGTGTGTGTTTTTCCAGGTTACCGGGTTACTGGTGAGAACCGGTGCCCGGTGGACCGATCCAGTGGGTTTGACTCGACGTGTCAGCGCCCAGTAATTTGTTGGACAGGGAACTGAGGGAGCTAATTTGCACCCTGCGGCTCTCGCTGTGTGTTAGTGTGTGGAGTTGGATGCACTCGGTGTGATTTACTGGAGATGGGAGGAGCCGCGGGGGGATTTTTGGGTTTGGCAGATGTGTGACTTCACAAAGCATGCAAACCACCCTGGATCCAATCTCATGAAAAAAAGAGCAAGGAGAAGAGGGAGCCGAGGGAGAGGAGGAAGCATATCGAAGGTGAGAAGAGGTTGTTTTTTGGGGGTTTAGGTTTCTCTCCCTGAACAACGCGGCGTGGAGGACCAGCGCTGCCAGGCAGAAAGAACTTGTGAATGTGTGCAGGGGCGCCGCTAGAAATCTTGGAGTTGAACAACACATTAAATATATAATCCCCGTCCCGCTCCAGGGCCGCCTGAATCATTCAGGGGGTTCCCTCCCAGAAGGGCCCCCCGAACGTGCGCAACTGCCAGAATGTAGAGCTAAGTGTGTTAAAACTCCTCCCGCCATGTCAGCAACTCTCGACAAACCCGAACTGTGAGAAACAGTGCAGGAAAAGGAAGGATGGGAGAGTCACTTCAAACTTCTACTACACTACACTTCAGACTGCATTCATCTATTCCTCTAAGTTACTTTGCAGATTCAGATTAATAAAACAAAATAGAAGCAAAAAACTAATTATGATGTATTGCTATAAATAAGAACGCTTCATTGATCCTCATAAGCTACCCAGCAGCTAGTAGCTGCAACAGTAAAGTGATGAACACATTAATCATTGTTCGTTCCCCGTGTGAAACAAGAAGTCAACGTTGGTTCATTTGTCACATAACGTACGTGCTTCAGTAAAGTACTTCACAATCTTTTTCTAAACATAACTAAGTGGTTTTGTTTCCTGTATAGGAAGTCTATTTTGAAAGCGTATGCTTGTAACAAGCAGGAATTGACACTTGTTGCTGGACTTTAGTGGGAAAACAAACTAAAAATGAGAAGTGACTTTTCATAAGATATCACACGAAATGTTGTACGAGGATACGCTGCATTAATGCAACAATAATTGTAATCCAGTTATATATTATATACACTTCTGAAATGGTTCATTCTGGATAATCTTGGATCTTGGAACTTAAAGTGTATTTTGAAGCTAATACTTTTGTACTTGAGCTTATAGCTTTTGAATGCAGGAGTTTTACTTGTAACAGAGTATTTAAGATGAAATAAGATAATCCTTATTAGTCCTGCAGTGGGGACATTTACAGGATTACAGCAGCATAGTGCAAACAAGAGACATAGTAAAAAATAATGTATCAAAAAGTATCATAAATAAGTAATAAGCAGTAAAGGATATTAACAAAGAAAATAAAAAATCCATAATAACTAAAATATAACTAACTAAAATCTAAAAATATGATATATACAGACAGAATAATTAGATGTACCGATTTTTGGTGTTGTGTCTACTGGGAGCACAGCTGGTTGTGCAGCCTGACTGCAGCAGGAAGGAAGGACCTGCGGTACCTCTCCTTCACACACCGGGGGGACACCCCAGCACACTGCTGGCCTTCTGGATGAGTTTGTTGGGTCTGTTCCTGTCAGCCGTTGAGATGCTGCCGTCCCAGCAGACCAGTCCATAGAAGATGGCTGATGCCACCACAGAGTCGAAGAAGGTCCTCAGGAGGGCTCCCTGCACTCCAAAAGACCTGAGTCTCCTCAGCAGATAGAGTCTGCTCTAACTCTTTTTGTAGAGTGCTTGTTTGTGATCAGTCCAGTCCAGTTTATTGTTCAAGTGAACACCCAGGTACTTATAAGATCTCACGATCTCAATGTCCATTCCCTGGATGTTCACTGGTACCGGAGGAGCGCGCTTACCCCGGCGGAAGTCCACCACCAGCTCCTTGGTTTTACCAGAGTTGATCTGGAGGCGGTTCTGCTGGCACCATCCTATGAAGTCCTGGTTCAGTTCCCTGTATTCCCTGTCATCATTGGCGGAAATGAGGCCGACTATTGCAGAGTCATCAGAGAACTTTTGCAGGTGGCAGTTTGCAGAGTCGTATTTGAAGTCCGAGGTGTAGATGGTGAAGAGGAATGGAGCTAGAACGGTTCCTTGTGGAGCC
The DNA here is from genome assembly GCF_023349555.1 of Cebidichthys violaceus. Taxonomy (NCBI): domain Eukaryota; kingdom Metazoa; phylum Chordata; class Actinopteri; order Perciformes; family Stichaeidae; genus Cebidichthys; species Cebidichthys violaceus. The sequence goes on along the minus strand of NW_027176329.1, from coordinate 5,341,719 downwards.
CCCGTGCTGCAGGACACCAGGTCGGACTCACACTCCCGTATCCGCACATACTGTGGACGGTTGGTGAGGTAGTCCGAGATCCATGCTGTGAGGTGGTGGTCCACCCCGGTCTGCTCCAGCTTGTCCCTCAGAAGCAAAGGCTGGATGGTGTTGAAGGCAGTGGAGGAATTTAAAAACATGACTCTCATCAACATGAGAGTTTCCAGCCTTTTCCAGGTGAGAAAGGCATCTGTGTAGCAGGTAGATGACAGCGTTATCCACCCCGATGCCAGGTTGGTAAGCAAACTGTAGTGGGTGCAAGAACCAGCCTCTCTAGCGTCTTCAACACTGATCGAATCTGTTAAAAAAACACTGTGGTGTTGCTACTTTTACTGAATCAAACTCTAACCCTGGAGCATGGTTTCAGAATGACATGGCCTGTTAAGTGTACTCTGAAATGAGAAAATGATGAAACTAGCATAAGTGATAGGTGAGACAGGAAAGCACCAAAACTCAGTTTGGTCTAGAATTGAACAACTGGGGATTTGAAATATAAAAGTACTTACACAGACCGGTTTCCACCTCACAGCGTCTCCATAAGGGTCAAAGGCTTCTGTCGGCGCTCCGTCGAGTGTCTGAAGAATGTTTCTTTTTTGTGGCTATTTCTTTTCATTGTGAAGAGCAGCTCAACATTCCTATTTATTGACTGCATGTGAAACAGTTTGAGTACTTGGCCTCTGAATTCTTTTTGTGTTTTGAGGACACAATATTTGATTATTCTGCTTTGATTATATTGAGTTAGACACATTTCATGCCAAAATCCAAGAAAAAATATTCACTCTTTCTGTGAGAATGTTATTGACTAGAGACATAATTTAAAGCAGCATTAAAAGGTTTTTTTTGGCTTGTGGGCAGCGGAAACACAAAACATCCTTTATCGTTTTTACCCCAAACCACAATGTGTGTTTATTAAAACTTCGAAGTTTCTAACTTTCTGTTCCTTATTGTGTTTTTACAGCAGCCTATATTCACTCTCGTTTTGTCTCTATTTTTGGTCTACAACTTATGAGAAAATGATCGTCTCTTTAGCTGCTGAATGCTCTATGTTCGGTTCAGTTCAATTCAATTGTGGAAGAAGTACTCAAATATTTTACTCAAAAGGAGCTATAACTGGAATTCAGAGTAAATGTATCGAGGGATGGCCTCCACATGGCTCTCAACATGGCGACGGCATAGCCGGTGGCTCACAGCTAACGTTGCTAACAGTGCTGAAAGAGTTAACAGTGTTACCTGAGTGGGGACCGGAGGGATGGTGCTCAGTTTGTGACGACGCCGTCGGTCGGGGCCATGGTCTGTTGAAACCTTGAGTTCGGAGTTTTGGCCGTCTCCATCTTGGATTTTTTTTGCCGTCTCCATCTTGGATTTTTTTTGCCCTCACCATCTTGGTTTTTTGCCAAGATGGCACTTAGTGAACGGAAGTGCCCATATTTGGACTGTGGAGGAGTGACGTAGAGACGTCGTATATGTCTCTGTAACGACCTGTCAATCACAAGGTAGCCCCGCCCTGAAGTATACCCTGCTTTATGGTCTATGTTACTCTAAATGGATCATAATTTACTAAATGAACATCATGCTGTATTGAAGAAGACTTGAAACTAGAGATTGAGACCATAAACTCATGTTTACAATGTTTACTGAGGGAATAAATCAAGAGAGAAGTAGAGTCATTTTAGACTAGACTTCTATACAACCAGAGGAGTCGCCCCCTGATGGACACTAGAGAGAATGCAGCTTTAAGACACTTCTGCATCGGCTTCACTATTCAGAATTGGATGTTGCCTCCTGGATGGAATGGTTTTATACAGAGTCAGCTGATAATTCTCTGTTGGTTTATCATAACGAATAACCCCTTTCACATTATGTAGTTATTTGTCATATAAACATATTGATTAATGCAGGTTTATTATAGATATCACTAGCAAATAACAGAAATACTAAATAGTACACATATATTTGTACCTTTTTGAAAAGGTCTGAGTTTATTTATTTTTTCAACTATGTAAAGCAACTACCTGCAAAACTTTATTCAAAACTCTGTGCACCCTTATATATTCATGCACTAGACATGTTGCATCATTTTTTTAGTTTATTCCGGGAGTCGTATTCTGCTTGCTGTTTGTTTTCTATCATATCACATCAAGACAACAAAGAAACAGGAGATGACTTTGGTCTAAATTCGCACTTTATTCCTAACACTTACAGGTTTGTTTTGTCCCCGTTTCCCTGGCCCCCAAAACAACAGGCACACAGATAGCGATGAGTTCAGGGACAGTAGGGAACAGATTCAAACTCAAACGTTTCCAACAGAATCAGGTTATAGAATCAACTCAGACAGAGAGAGCCTCCAGGTCAAAAAACAGCATATCGTAAGCATACTTCAAAACAGAAAAAAACTGACCCGAAAAACAGATACTAAAGCTTACAGAGCAGTGTTTGTTTCATCTTTTCTGTTCATCGCCACCATCATCATCACCATCATCATCATTAGGCTATATTAAAGAATACTTTTGGAGTTTACAGCCATCAGAAAAAAACATGGGAGTCGTACAATGCGGAGAAAAGAAGAAGAAAATCAAGGTGAGAAGATACAGTGGAGCTCTTTGGTTTTCACTATTGAGGTTTTTTCTTTAGCAGTAAAATCTATCTTTGCTGTCCTCTTAACCTTTGGATTTAAGCTGCATTGTAGAAAAAATAGAAAGGAAAACATTTCTTTTTATTCTTTTTCCTAAATAAATGAACGACAAAACGGGGCAAACAATATCGACTGAAGTTATTCTCTCTTTTTTTTCTTTTTTTTTTAACGTCATTTTACATTTTACATTTTATGTTCTCAAGGCCAAAGAAAGAAAAAAAAAGGTCTTTAATGAGTCACGGTGACTTGGAAAGTTGAACAGAGTAGTAAAATTAACATTCACAGCCACAGAAGAACTACAGTAGAAAACTGTCAAGGCCTGAAGTGCTCTTATTATCTGACAGTGTTTTTATATCAACGACAGGCGCTCGGATGCCTTTTATTTTAGCAGATACAGTCCCTAACAAGAATCCTGGATGTGTATTTACACGTGGAATGACAGTGAGTGTGTGTGTTGTTGTGTTTGTAGTGTAGCGTCTCACTGTGGTAGTTTTAACTTTGGTATCATTCTCTGTCCACCACAGTCGAGCCGGACTACACAGGCACACAGAGAGCTGCACTGCTGTCGGGGACAGGAAAAAAACAAAAAAACACAAATCGTAAAAATATAAATTTGTATTTTTTTTTTAGGTTTACTTTGACATCTGCGCAGTTTTTAAGCTCTGCAGTGGATTTTTATTTTTTTAACAGCCCATGGGTAAATTAGTGTTTTAAGTAAAAACATGGGAGTTCAAATGTTTTCCTCCGACAGCAGTGATGAATACACACACACACCTTCCTCTCTACAAAACACAGCCACCAGGACGTGGTGGTGTATTCTGTGGGTTAAAGCCATAAGAACTGAAAATCTTTGTTTCTCCATAGTCAAGCCCACTGGGGCCAGTTTCACATCCCTCGCTCCTGAGTTCAGACAGGTCACGTCTCTTTTTTTCATTTTTTTCATTTTTTTATGTCATTAAAGCTTGAATGTCTATTTGGTTTTTTTTTCATCAGAGTATCAGAGGTATGAGTTAAAAACCCCTTCGTCCCTGACGAAGGGACGAAGGGGAATCAGAAAGCTTTTTAGAGAGCAGAGGAGGAGACGTGAACGGAGGAAATTCACTCAACGGGACAGATTTTGAACCAAAGCAAGGGGCGAACATTGAGAGAAGCTGCTAGTATTCTAACGTCAGTTTAGTTTACTTCCTAACGACTGACAGGACACCAGGCTCGCTATGTGAAATGTCCTGAAGCAGCAGGACCGGGTTGCACGAGCTGTTCGTAAAATCCACCCCAAAAGTGTGTTTAAGTTCTTACAAACTAATCTCTAAGTTTTAGACATGTGATGAATAAATCAGGTTGCACCACAAAAATGATAAATGTCTTAGTGATGAAGACTTTAGGAATGAAGACTTTGTTCGTGAGGAAACATTTGTAGCGCCATCTCATCGTGCAACTGTTAGCATCACAAGCTGTCTTATCTACTTGTTGTGATTTTGTGTTATTGCATAAGCAAAGACATTTTTTGTAGTATTTATACTCAATCATGCTAACCAATGCTATAGAGCTAGCCATTCAGTCTGACATAGCGTTTTGTAACAAGATGTAGCTCTATTGTTTTCTTTGTGAAATGTGATTTAAAATCTTCCAGTTTACATTCTCTAAGTGTGAGGTCTTTTGCTCTTTTACTTGTCTATACAGGTTAGCAAGCTAACGTTAGCTTTGTCAGTTAGTTTTGTTAGCTATGTTAACAGCTACCCCTGGAAGCTACTAGGTGTAGATATTCATGACGAGTTTCATTTAAGCTGTGCGAGTTCCCAGTCGAAAGATTTTAACTGCAAAGTTGGATTTCCGACTTGGAAAATTGGAAAAACATCCTGACCACAAAATCCAAGATGGCAGCTCAACATAAGTGGAAGCTGTAGTAACATGCTGTTTGTTAGCAATCCGGTGTCTCACTAAATCAGTAGTAAACGCAGTAGTGCCAACTTCTACCTGTGGACATGTTGCTACAGTGTTTGCGTGTGCAACATACTGTGTAATGCGATATTGGTATTGCTAGCAATGGCTAACCTGGCTACAATGGGGATCTTGATTTTCCGACTACGGAAATCAGGTGTGATGTCATTCCCAGCTCAGCTGTCAGAGGTAAATGGAACGCAGCACTAGAACCAACTAATCTAACAACTAGTTTGTATGGTGCAGACAATTTGAATTTGTAAATCTCCACTTAATAAACACTAACAAGGCTACGGTTGAATTAACGAAGAGCTGGTGCAACGGTAACATATAAGTCTGATCTAAAAAGTTCCTTTAAAAGAAAATCTGTGTTATATGTCAGTAAACATCGCTGACTGAATATTAAAAAACAGTAACACACACCCCAAGTTCTGTGCGAGCTAATTTAAAAACAGCATTTTCCTCCGTCAGTTTCCCTGCTACTTTCTCTCTCCGTCTCAGGTTACAACAGTCTTTGTGTTTGGTTTTGCTTTGAAACATTCGTTTGGCATCTTCTCTTCTCGTCTCGATCTCAAGAACACCCCCCCCCCCCCCCCCCCCCCCCCCCCGATACAAGCCTCACAACAACCCCTGAAAATACTAGTACAAAGATCCAGAAAGACATAAATAGAATCCAATAAATACATAAATAAAGAGTCAATAAATAAAGGTGAGAGACAGAGAAGTTAATAAAATACAAACGGACCATCTTCCCCATCCCCGAAAAAAGCACATACCTCCGTCATACAATAAATACAAATATTATTTTTTTCCAACAAAGAGCCCATGAGAGATAAGAGTTTTAAAGCTTTTGGTTCTTAAATCCGTCGTCGGTCGTCATCATCAAGAGATAATAGTCTCAGTCTTTTTATACATCAGCAACTAGTAAGAGCAGTTGAACATAGACTATTTCCCTACAAAAAACCTAGAAGAGCTAATGGATACATTCCCTCTAACAGTGGACGTTTTTAGCCTTTAAAACGTCCCCCCCCCCCCCCCCCCCCCCCCCCCCCCCATCCTCATGTCATCTTATCAATGGTTGCCTTCAGTACCTGTGTGTGTGTGTGTGTGTGTTACATGAAAACATGAAACTCTGTTTTCAACTGGGCCTTGAGAGTTTTTCCTCCTATCAGAGTGATAATCGCCTACTGCTTCACTGTTGGAGGCATTCAAAGCCGATTAACTGAATAAAACACATTTTATAAGTCGTCGTTTATCAAAGTGTACCTCTGGTTTTAAATACCTGACCGCTGGTTTGCACCGTTCCTTTTAAAAACTCTTCCTTGGTGATGCATTTAAGGAAAATCACCATATGTACCACATGTGTATTCGCTTGTTTTTTACTTGGTTGCAGTTCGACTTAGGTTCGTTTCCAGGTCACGTAATTTGTGATATGTCGTCCCTGCTCTCAACTGCATTACAATAGTAGAACGCTGAAGTTATCTGATTACGAATACACTAAAAACTCAATTTGTGCATCGTTTTTGGTAACAAATTGGGTTTTAAAAGACACGCTTCGTCTTTTGAAATAGAAATTGTCTGCGCTCCAAGCAGCAGGAGAGACGAGTTGGAGGACGATGAGTTTGATGGGAAAGTGGGTCCAGGTGAAATGACCAGAGTTTAGCTGTTAGCTGTCTAAAATAAGCATTAAGCGATGTTATTTTAGTCCAACATGTTAATGTGACAGAGATTTTTTTTTTAACGTGTTGCGTGTTTTAAGGTTTGGTTTGTATGCAAGAGAATTTATACCGACACACACACACACACACACACACACACACACACACACACACACACCGCTGAGCCACTTGTACAACTTGTGCATTGGTTTGGTTGTTCTATTTGGTATGGTTGTATGTCTTAAAAAATTTGCTTTTGGTTGTTTTAGTTTTGGCTTTTTCGCAACATTTTGGATCAACTACAAAAAAAAAAAAAACGTGTCTTTTATCCTGGAAGCTACATTTTCACAGTTATTTCCAACCGTAGAGAAAAATAAAAAAAGGCCAGAGCACAACCGAAGAGACAAGAAGATTTGAAAGTAGGCAACACGTCGCCCAGCACCTCACCTACCAGACCCGCCCTCCCCCTCTCCCCCCCCGCCGCATATTAAGTAGAAAGCAATGAGACAAATCCATACATCATTAACAGACACACTATGGAAAGCAAAAAACAAAAAAAACAAAAACAAAAAAAAAAAAATATATATATATATATATATATATATATATATTCTCAAAGTCAGTTTGTTGAGGTTATTCCATATTTTTATCCGTCCAGGAAAAAAGAAAGTGAGAACAAAGCCGAGGTTCGCTGGCAGAGGGAGGGGGGGGAACGATTTCTGTCTGTCGATACAAGAACGGCAATCACAGCTAAAGACAAACGGACAGACAGGGCCTTACTCCCCCCTCGCCTCCCCCCGTCCTCCCCCTTTTTGTTTGTATTTGGTTTCGTTTACGGTTCAGTCACTCACACATAATAAGTAGCAGTAGTAGTAGCTTTTGGTTTTGGGTTACTTTTTGGTTATTTGGTCGGCCGCTTCGAGCGCACCTCCTCCTGCTCCTCTTCCTCTTCTTCTTCCTGCTTAGCCCCTGCAGCTTTTTCATACCTTTGGCTCCTCCACTCCTGACCGCTTCTTCTCCTCCTCTTCTTCTTCATCGTCTCCTCTTTTCTTTTGGCCCTTTGATCGGATCTTTGGAGACAAAGGAGAGGGGCAGATGGGAGGGAGGGATAGAGGGCAGGGGTTTGGGGGCAGTAAGGGGAACGCCGGTGCTTCACCTCTTTCCTTTGTTCTTTTTTTTTTTGGTTTGGACTCTTTCTTATGCTTGTAGTGTGTGTGTGTGTGTGTGTGTGTGTGTGTGTGTGTGTATTTTCCCTTTGACTCTGCTGAGGTTTTTGTCTGGACACTCGTCTCCTGGGCGAATCAAGAGACAACGCTGCCAGAGGCGATGCTTTGGTATCCAAGAGTGACTGTCTGGTGGTCGATGAGTGGTCTGGAGGATGACATGGCGATGGTACGAGCGTGGATGGGGCGATGATAAATAAAGGAGAACTAACAACGCTGAATATAATCCCAAGACTGTCCACGTCCGCCCCTGGTGTCCTCTTTGTAGGCAGTAGAAGAAGTGTTGAGTGTGTACACTTCAGTTTGAGCAGACGATAAAGAGAACAATGAGAATATTGATAGTGATAATGGTGATGGAAAAACCTGATGGAAATGTTCTTTTTGAACAGAAAATTAAGATGAAAATAATCTTTAAAAAACATTGTGCCCCCCCCCCCCCCAAAAAAAAAAGACCAATGTGTTCATTTTTATCTTGGTCAAATGAGATTTTCCAACATGTCCACTTGGTGTTATTCTATTGACGAGTCAGAAGGGTGGTAATGAATACCAGCTTTTTGAAGTTAAGTTTTAAACTCCAGTTGGTACGTATTGGGATCTTACATGATGCTATTGTAATTCTAGTAGTAAACCCCCCCCCCACTCCAGGCTGTTTAAAACAAACACTGTCTGTTCTAATGTAAGGTACGTTCATCACTGTAAAGCTGTAAAGAGAGAGGTAGATATCCTGCATGTGGGATCAGCTTAAACATTTACCTTTGGCAAGAAATACCATGAAGAGCGATGAACACAAAATGATAGAAAAATAGATGTTTTGTAAAAACTGAAAATGAGATTAAAGGAAATCCTGAGTGAAATGCGGAATGCTTGGCATGAAGTAGAATGGAGTACTGAACTGAACCTGGACAGATCAGGATGTGAAAGTCTTTTTTTGAACTAAAGCTTTTCTCTCCGTTTGTTTTTTTTCGTTTGTTGTCTTTTTTGGTTTTCAGTTTTTGGTATTTGGAGATTTTGGTTTTCATCTTTGTAAGTGTGTGTTTCTCTTCTAGCATCTTCTCTTTGTTTTTTAAATTCGATTAAAACCACGTGACCTTCCGAGCTTGTTAAACAAGTCTTTTCTTCTTGCCTCCCATTTTTCACACAGTCTCTCTTCTCATCCCTGCCCTCAGCGAGTTCGTCTCTTCCTCCAGCAGATAAAAAGCATGCTGTTGGTTTCCCGATGCCAAGCGCAAAAAAAACACTCCTCAGTGCCACCTCTCCAGCTGTAGATCATTATTTGGTTTCAAATCCCCCCCCTCCGCTCTTCAGTTCTCTCTATCCTCCTCATCCTCCCTCTCTCTCGACTTCGTCCCGTCATCCGTCTGTGTATATTTTTGGCTTCAGAAGACTTCAGCGGGGACACAGAGAGAGAGAGAGACGATATCGGAGACGGATCAGACAGAGAGATGGCTTTGGTTGAAAGGCGAGGTTGTAAATTTAAGATTTTTTTAAAGCTCCTTTAACTCTTCCTCTTCTTCCTCCTCCTCGTCCTTCGCTGATAGGATACTTTGGCTGTCAGTCGGGGGTCACTCTGCCATGGCCCCTCCCAGGGGCGGTGGCGAGGCTTCGCTGAAGGAACAGAAAGAGGCGGGACTTGAACAAGGAGATGCGGACTCCTCGGGGCACGAGGTCGGGCTCATGAGGCCGCTGGCGCCAGGGGGCGGAGATTGGGAGAAGGAGAGCCTCGGGCCGCACCCGCCAACACCGCTGACCAGTCCCATGGAAGGCGTGCAGGGCGTCGCCATGGAGCCGGTCACCATGGGGAGGAGGGTGGGGCGGTTGAGGAAGAGGGAGGGGCGGAGGGAGTGGGGTACGGCGGGACACCCGGGTCCGCCCAGAAGCATGTGAGCCGCTCCGCCCTCGAGGCCGGAGATGGGCAGCTGACCGCTGCTGGCTGCCAGGGCTGCTCGGGGGGAAGAAAGGAAGAGGAGTGCGGACAGTGATGGAGGAAGAGCAAGGAGAGGGAAGATGGAAAGAGAGATGAGACAGGAGGAGGGGAAGAGATGAAAGGATCAAAAGAAAAAGACAAAAAAGTGATAAATGCAATGTGAGGGATGATGAAGAGAGGTAGACAAAAGGAGCGATAGGAGAATGAAGAGGACACAGAGAGCAGAGATTGGACACAGCAACAAAGGAGGAAGAACAGAAGAAGAGGTGAAGAGAAGGATGGAGGCAGATAAGAAACAGGTAGAGGGGTTGAAGAAAAGGAGGAAGATGTAAAAGATAGACAGGGACAGGAAGAAAAGAGAAGTCAGTGAGCACATCAGGCACATCTGTAACCACAGATACAGATGTTGAGGGACGACGCCGTCTTATCTACACAACAGGAATAAATGATGACAGGATGGCGTAAATGGTTAAAACTCAAAACAAAACAAAAGAAGACGAGATCTTAAAACCAAACTGTCTGCATGGATTCTTTGTTTGTGATTTTAGTGAACTGAACCTTTACAAATGAGTCTGTTTCTATCTACATTTGGAGGTGATGAATACGCAACCCCATAATGCAACAGGACAAATGATATTCAGCAAAACGGTGAAGATGATGATGGTTGTTTACCACACTCATGCACACACGCACATGGCCGGCGCACTCTCCCATGTGATGATGAAATGTCTTGTGAAAGCGTCAGAAATGAACTTCCGTCTCGTCCTGTGGACCGTCGGCACATGAAGCCTCGCATCGCCACGGTAGAACAAAAAATAAATAACAGAGGTCCAGAGTTTTTTCCTGGGGACCCACTTTTTAAAAGAGCCAAACCATCGCGACACGATTCCCATTAGGCCTTATCTATAAATCACGTGAAGAGCGAATTTGAGGGTAAATGAACATTCCTGGCCATTTCTGCATCAATTCGTAATATCTTGAATAAGTAAACCAGCCATTCTGAAGCGATTTGTGACATGTTTGACATATCACAACTTTGTTTTATGTATGTGTTATTGAAAACACGTACATATTAAATACTAATATACCAAATAAATACATTAAGTGAGAGTTACCAAGCTATTTCCTCTCATCAGTAAAACAAAATGTCCTTTCATATCAGATATTACGTGTTATTAGTACGCTACAATTATCAGAACATTCAGGCTCCCTCATGTGGCTCTAAAGGGTTCTGCAGATATAAAAGTTAAATAAAAGACTATGGAATAAATTCAGATCATTTCTTTAGCGACCCAAATAATACCTCCTGTGACCCCCCTGTGGGTCCTGACCCAGCCTTTGTGAATGACCGCTTTAGATACCGTAAACACATGTTCAAGGCATCGATATATTATCTACATCTTTATAAGAATCTTTTCTGCAGAACAAACCCGTCCGTCAGACAGAGCTCCTTCTATAGCTTCTATCTATTACAGCGCCATGAGTGTAAACAAACATGGCGCGTGTGTGTGTGTGGGGGGGGGGGGGGGGGGGGGGGGTTGGCGCCCGAGTGGGATTCAAAGCAGAAATCCTTTTTTATTCTCGCTTCAACAACTTAATTTCAACCCCGAAACTCCTCTTTCTTCTCTCCTTCAGCTCGTAACACTATCAGAGACCGGCAGTGCCAGAGCTGCAGTTTCCGTAACAGACTGTATCCTTCTCATCAACACGTGGCCTGGAGGAAGGCCGGCCCTGAACCGAGCGGGAGAAAAGGGGAATGTCTGAATGGGCGCTATAGGGAGATGGATCACGTAAGGGATTCAAAGCTGACCTCGACGGACCTTATTTGTGATGCTTAATTGATTTGGCAGCAGATCGCCTCCTTCAAAAAAGGGAATTTTGAGAGGAGACTAGTTATTTAGCCGACAGGCCTTGGTGTTGAAGAAGGAGGGGATTGTGCCTGTTCAACTGTTTACTGTAAGCTGACTTGGCCTCCTAAGCTTTGCCACGAGGGGCTCTTGTCACTTTGTGATAATGGCGGGGCTATTGTATGAGAATCAAATCGAATCTTTCACCATACTGAGCGATTCAACAAGTTTGTGCTGAGGAGGAGGAGGAGGAGGAGGAGGAGGAGCGTGTGGCCGGGCTCGCTGTTGGCTACAGTCGTCGGAGGCTGCGAGGAAATTCATTTTGAGCAGAATGGATGAGGGGTGAAATGGGAAGAGGTCTTTAGAAATGGAGACTCGCTGGGCTGGAGGGGGACAGCCTGCATGCACACACACACACACACACACACACACACACACACACGCACACACACACGCACGCACACACACACACACACACACACACACACACACACACACACACACACACACGCACACACACCTTGCATGGTAGCCAGGGGGTTGCTGCCAATGAGGACCTGGTTCATCCCTGTGCTTACTCCCATCATTGTGTTCCTGAAATGTGGATGGACCGCAAATTCACACACACACACACACACACACACACACACACACACACACACACACACACACACACACACACACACACACGCACAAAAATTCACACATGTAGAGAAAAAGTCGGCAGGTTAACGTACTTATAAGGGACCTGAGGGCTTTGAACTCAGCTTGTGTTTTGACTGAAGCACCAGCAGCTTCTCCAACTTTTTTGTGCAGCAGCTGATGTTTTCTATCCGTGTCGGAACCGCATGCCATAGCTGTGTGTGTGTGTGTGTGTGTGTGTGTGTGTGTGTGTGTAAACATACAGAATTGCAGTAGAACCGGCGTGGCAGCGGTCTGAATGGCTGAATGCCACAGATTCCTTTGAAGCATGCAGCTACATATGTGTCAGGTGAACTTTACATGTTTTCATTTATTTTTTTCTTTTATAGATTAATTCATTATCATTTTTTTTTGTCAATTTATCTGACCAACAGTTAAATAAACAAATACATACATATATGTAAATATATATAATACACACATTTTACAAAAATAAAAAAATGATTTAAGACGCGGAAACTGGAGAGCGTTTGATTGTTTGTCTTTTGATTTAACTTTGACTTAAAATAAAGAAAATGTTGTGGGCGGATTGAAGTCGAGCCGCTATGCTAAATACTTAATAAAGGAGTGCATTGTTTTGGATATTGGATGAAAACTAAAAAGCATAAACACTCACCCGGTGTTAAGCCCGTGGGCCCCGAGGCTGTGAGGGGCGGGGCTAGCTGTGCTGTGAGGGGGCGGGGTCACAGAAGAAGAGGTGGAGCCCACCGTGGCGGAGCTGACGGGAGTCATGGGGCAGGATGCTGAAGAACTTGCGGCTGAAGAGGAAGAGCAGAAGAAGAGGGATGTTGAGTTACAGCGTTACTAAATAAGCTGATCCTGACGGCTCTTCATCAGCAGTCAGGATCCTGAGCGTCTTCTTTAACTCCATTCTACTGCGGACCGGAGAGGGAGGTTGGCGAGCGCAGAGCGCTAGCCTCGGCTCAACGGGCCGATAAATTTCCCAGCTGTGTTTGTTACCTGTCAGGCCATCTGTCATATCTGTGAAGCCCGAGATAGCTCGCACTGTAGCCTGAGGTCTATAAATCACGAGGACATGTCGTGACTCATGGAGGTAAACAACTTGAGATGGGACCCGTGCCTCCATGCTGTCCTCAACAAAACATCATGTTTTCTATTTCAATCTCCCTCTCGCGGAAATCATTTTCTTTAAAGTGATGATTCTTCAGTGTTTCATCAGACAGGAAAGGCTCCGACAATACAGAAACATCAACTTCTCCCAAATAAAGCCAGGAGCACTTTAATCTTCCCGTGACCGGCCTCAGGGATCCAAAAAAAAGGCAATTGGGAAGCGCCGCTCCGACCTTTAATAATTAATGGACGAGACCCTGCACGGGCACAAACAGTAATTACAGCTGAGCTCACCTGTTGTGCTGAGGCAGGTGGTGACCTGGGACAGACCATGACTCGATATCTGGAGTGGGAGAGAGAGACAAATTAGGAAATGCTTCCAAATCCCCAAAAAACAAAAAAGCAGTAGAGTAAGAGTTGCTGTACCATGTGCGGGCTGTAGCAGGGGGCTTTGTGGGTCATGATGGGCGAGGTCTGGCTGGGCAGGGGAGGCGTGGTGCTGCTGGAGGGGTTGATGCGTTTCTCCTTCTGCCTGCGGTTGCAGAACCAAACGCGGATCACCTCCTTCTCCATGTTGAGCTGATCCGCCATGAGCAGGATCTCCTCCGAGGTAGGCTTCTGGTTCTGAGGAGGAAAAGCGTCCGACGGATGAGCAGATCCCATGTGACAATGCCGGTTTTTACCCATAAACTCCCACCTGGGGTACCTCAAATGATTTGTCTTTAACAATGTTGTGGTGTAATAATAAACAAAGACAGCCGTGGGAGGGGGGTCATATTTAGAGGAAAAACATAATACTAATAAAATGAATGTATTTGGCGGCTCACGCTACCGCAGTGTTTAGCGGTGGCCCCTGTGGTGTGCTGAGGTGAGATGTGGTTCCTTGAGAGAAAAAAACTCAGAGAACGTTTTTTTCACGCAAATTTATGTTTTTTTTTATTGGCAATTTGTAAGTTATGTCTCTTAATTGTACATCATACGTTTTTTTCCTATAAAATTTACTTTTAATTTTTTTTTTAATTATTTTTCCGGTCGGTGGCAAAAAAAAGAGTTAAGTCTGGAGCCCTTGCTAGTTCTTAGAAAGAAAATCTGAATTGCCCAAAAAATCGGGAGTGAATCGAAAATTGAAAGCGGTGCATCTCTAGTGAGTCTAAGAGGAAGCTGCATGAATGACGGACACAGCGCCGAAAAAGTGCAATAGCGAGAGGGAACGCCAACAGAGGACAGAGCTCGCTCCAAAACCAGAGTGAATCTGTGGGTGGCTTTGACCCGCTGCCGAGCACCCTAACCCTCGTTGAGGAGGGGCCAACATTACTTAACAGCACTTAAAATCCCTTTGTTTTTAAAAGCTCTTGGTGATTCTTGCTCTTGATTTATCTTCAATAAATACTTCAGCTAAAAATGTAAAATGCATTGAGATATGAGATATTTTTTCGAATGACTTGATATCATTTCATGGATCTGTCTCCATGTGCAGATATGACCGATACAGCTTCCTGTGTTCTCCTACCATGTGGAAGTTGCGCTCTAAGGCCACTCGCACGTTGGTCTCGATGCTGGTGCGCTTCTTCCTGCGTCGGCCGGATAGACCCTCGATGCCCAGCATGGGGGAGGAGAGAGAGGACGGGCTGGGCAGCATGCTGTCTATTGCCATGTTTTCTGTCGGACAAGAGACAAGAATGGTTTGTTTGAAGTAAAACAACCATCACGTTGTTTTCTCTCATATGGTGACGGCAAAATAAAAAAATGTATCACATTGATGACTTTGGACTTATAGAACTGTTGCTGACATACAGTATAGCTGAGCAATCAGCTATACTGTAATGCTAAATGGATGGAATTCTACGGCTGTATTATGGATGTATCAAAATGCCATATTATCAAATAAGATTAAATAACGCTTTAAAGAGAGAGACTTTCAGATTGTTCACTTTACAATATTTCTTTAAAAAAAAAGGAGCCGTGGGAGGGGGCAATATTCAGAGGAAAAACGTAATACTAATAAAATGAATATATTTGCTGATACAGCAGTGTTTTACCTGTAAATTCACGACTTCGTAAACTCTCTTCAATTTACAACGTTAATCTCAGAGAATTCACAGGAGATTTTTAAAAATGACCCTGCTTCGCTGGCTCTATAATAATTAATAATAACAATAACTTGTTTCACCTACAATGGCCCTAATACTCTACCTAGTACTGTTGTACTGTCAGTGGTAGTGTTATGTTAATTTCAGGTCATTTAAAACTGTCTCCATGTTCCTGATGACAGACTGGTGTCGGCAGTCGACCAGGTTAAGCGCCGGCTCTGCTGAGTTTTTCGTCGCTTACCTGCATCACCCAGCCACTTCTCCAGCAGCGGTTTCAGCTTGCACATGTTCTTAAAGCTCAGGTTGAGAGCTTCGAATCGGGAGATGGTGGTCTGGCTGAAGTCGTTGCCGTACAGTTTGCCCATCGCCACGCCGACGTCCCCCTGACCGAGACGGACGAACAAAAAAGTCAGAAACAGAGCTGAGACTCACGCGACTCACTCCGCTCCACCGTCCTCTCGGATTTTACCTGGGTGAATCCCAGCTTGATGCGTCGCTGTTTGAAGGTGCGGGCGAACACCTCCAGCTCCTCCAGGTCGCTGGGCTCCTCCCCCATGTGACCGCCGTGACCTCCGGGAGTCAATCCGGACGTCAGCGAGGAACCTATGGCGCTGCCGGACGCCGAGGTGGCTCCTACAGACGTCACGATGCCGCTGGCGACTATGGAACTGCCACTTCCACCGACCACAACATCGCTGCTCTTCTCCCTCTGTCATATCAGGAAGACAGGATTATTATTAATAATAGTACAAAAATGATACAGAGCTGTCAAGGCATTGAAAAACATTGTCTGAAATGAAAGTGCTTTCACTATAGTGAATAAACATGGATAGAAAACAATAATTTGACCCTGTTGCATTGACAAATCATAGAGATTTGACAGGAATCATGCAACAAAAAAAAATAGAGCAAAATACTATGAATCTAATATAGTGTTTAACCCGCGACCCGCCACTAGGTCAGCTGAAGCAGGAGGCAGGAATTTGCCCCAGCGTGCTTTGGGGGTATCGACTAATTGACCAGATGCATGCGTGATATCTGCTGCCGCACGCCTCGTTTACATTCACCGTCTCTGTGCATAAAATACACGGACAAGCAGGGGACGCCCCGCCGCCGCGTTTGACATGACTTCATCACGGCCTAATGAAAAAATCCATAACGGTCCTCGGGTGTGTGGAGACGCATTCATGCATCACGTTATGGCAGATAAAGGCAGAGGACGCGAGTGGAGGCCGCGTGATTGCATCGTCGAGAGCCGAGATCCCCGTTGGACTGGGAGACTGCGCCTTACGATGGAAAGAAGCAGCATTTTCCAGCAGACATCAGCTATTTGCTTAAACTACGAAGTGACTCGTGTCTCCTAAAGTGGAGCGTGACAATCGAGCGCTTTGCATTCTGCAGGTGGTCTGCAGCAGACGGCGGTTGATAGAGCTGAACGTCAGTCTGACAGAAGCCTTGTGGAGCAGAGATTCAACAGCCATTCTATTGGCACGAAAATAACACGACAAGTCCCACTTATGTAGTTTCCAAAAGTCTCTTTTTCTTTTTCTCACTTCCCCTCTCTCCCCGTCTCCCCCATTTCTCTCTCGCTCTCTCAAATTCAACTAGCTTTATTGGCATGACCACAAATCACAGTTTTTTCTTTGAAAGGAAACCAAGGTACTGTTTTTGAAGATGAACAAAGAAAAGTAACACAAAAAAAACTTTAATGTGAGAAACTAAAAGACATAAGCAAATGATAAATCATTAGTATTATATTGATTATTATTATTATGTGTGCGCAAGATATAGTGAAATATCTATGCATTTGATACATAAATAAAATGAAAACTGTCTTCCATTTCCCTCGGGACGTTTTCTGACGTTTTCTGAATGCACACCTGTCGTTTCCAGACAGGTGTGCATTTTGGGCAGCGTGTGAGGAAGTGCTGCTCCGTCTCTACCACAGGTGGCACAGTCGCTGCTCTTTAGCGTGTTTCCTTACATCTGACTGTTTCTATGTGAGCAGTGAGCTCTCAGTCTGTATTGTGTTAACATCAGTCACTGTCTGCTGTGGGGCCAGAGAGGTCATTCTGTTTCTGCGCGGTTATCATTTGGTTGACTCTGATAGCTCTCATCTTTCTCTCTTTCTCCCCCCAGACATTTCCTACCTGTGCTTGAAGTCCCAGGCGAGGTGGAGTCGTCAGTAGTCCCCCTGGGCTTTGCTGAGGTAGCTGGATCAGATTTGGTGTCGAGAGCAAACCTGTGACAGGAAGAGCAACCAATCAATAAACCAAACAATCCACCAAATGATTCAATGAATTAACCGGTAAAGCAACCAGGTAAGGAACAACACATGCTGTAAAAAAAATGAAGGCTCTAAAATGAAGTATGTGTTACTTTTGATTAAAAACAGAAAGATTTGGTGAAATCTCGGTGGGTTTGATCCTTCAGAGTTCCTGTTCTGTGGCTCAAAGTGCATATTTTATAGTACTCATTAGAAGTGAAGACCAGGAGATGACCTCACCCTGCTGTGGCTGCTGCGCCTGTGCTGGCTGAGACAGGAGGAACTGGGCAGGAGACTGGAGATGATGACCCGGCATCAAAACCAGCTGCTGGAGCTGCAACAGCTGCTGGATGTCCTACAACAACAGACACAGACATGTGTCAGTCCACAGCACAGAGAAACCGGGCTTCAAGGAGACACAGAAGTCTTTGAAGAAGTGTTAAAGTTGCAACAACTCACGGGTGAGATGCTTATCTTCATGTGTATATATCGACCAGCAGGGTGGTTTCAGTAAAAAGGTACACACTGTTCAGGAGGTTCATACCTGGGCTGTGAGCTGGATTGGCTGTGACAGGGTAAGCTGTGGTGGAGGCGGGACTTGGATAGTTTGTTCCTGTTTGGTTTGTTGCTGCTGCTGCTGCTGGGATTGTGACTGGTTCTGCTGCTGCTGGTTGGCCTGTTGCTGGGCGGCGGCGTGGGCGGCGTGGGCTGCATGGGCGGCATGGGCGGCGTTGGACTGCTGAACAGCGGCTGCCAGGAGCTGAGCCTGAGCCTGTTGGAGGAGCAGCTGCTGCTGGGCCGGGAGGAGAGCAGCAAGCTGTGGGGGGGAGGGGGAGAAGAGCAGGGGGCGAGGAAGAGGAGGAGGAGGAGGAGCGATGGCGTTGAGGCGAGAAAGAAACGAGATGAAGACGTAGAGACGCAGGAAGGGGATGAGAAGGACAGGGCGGGGTATGACGACATAAGGAAGAGAGAGCAGCGAAGGAAGGATGAAACGATCGGGACATGAGTGGAGACATAAAGGAAAGTCAGCAGAGAGAACAAAGAGCAGTGTCGGCTAAGCATTCCAGGAATAGAGGTGTAGGCGAATCTGTTAACAGAGAGTAAAAGCATGCCGGAGCCAAGACAAGCGAGAGAAGCCTTCCACTTAACTTACAGAACTATTAGCTCATGTATTTCTCTTCCTACGTGTTAAGTGTTTCTATGTCCCTCAGGGCAGTTATGTCATTTTACTGAATGTTCTCCTGCTAGCGACAGTTGTCACAACATTCCTCTGAGCTTAACATGAAGAAGTGAACATAGGGTGGCACATACGAATGCTGCTTATTTCATCCACAGAGCTCTTAACTCAACTTAATTTAGACAGAAACTACTGTAGCTACTTTGAAATCAGTGAAGACACTCGCCATGTTGGACAAGAACGGGATCAAAACCTTCCACGTGGCAATTGCGTTATAAAAAAACAAAACAAAAACATTTTCTAAACACAATTTACTGTGTGTGTGTGTGTGTGTGTGTGTGTGTGTGTGTGTGTGTGTGTTGTCTCACCCCTGCTAGCTGACTGCCAGCCAGCATCATCTGTGTGTGGTGGTGTTGTTGTTGCTGTTGTTGTTGCTGTTGCTGTTGTTGTTGCTGTTGCTGTTGTTGCTGTTGTTGCTGTTGCTGGGAGGGAGGTGCAGGAGGAGCAGGAGAGACGGTGCTGAGGGTCATCTCAGAGCTCTCAGAGCTCTTTCCCTAAAGAAGATCACAGAAGCACACCTTCTTTCAGCAACGTCGGCATTCTGCTGATCGGACTTTTAGTTGTTTTGTCGGAGCGGACAAATGTTTTCCACGTTCATGTAAACTCAAGTGGTACTGAACCTGCACAAAAATCCAACGGCGACAAGAATAGGTCTGTTTTTTTGCAGACATTCAACTCAAAATGACTGACTATATTTCTGCCTCCGCTTTCCGCATTTTGCTTTCTCGCACAAAACACAATGCAGTATTGAACCAACATGCGACAGACAGCAGACGTTCAGCAGCTGCATACTGAGGAACCAGTTTGGTCATTCAACTGGGGCACAGGTTTCTCAGAATGTAGAGACGTTAGAAGACAAACCAGATTGTGCAGGTGAGGAGAGAGAGAGAGAAGCGCTCCATCGTGTGACTCTGTGAGCTCGAGCCTCTGTCTATTGCTGCTCACTGCTGATTCAAGTGTTCGTCCCGTGACAGAGGGTAGTTTTTCGAGGTGTCAGGAACGTTGCTTACCTCTGACCTCCGGCTGTCGTTACCCATCCATCACCACCGCACTGAGCTGCTTCTTCACCTGTCCATCACTCACTGCCACCTCGTTCACATCCTTTAGGATGGACAACATTTCCACACTTTTCCAGGACTTTATCAAGGACCCTTAATAACATTTAGAACTGTACCGTGTGCTCCAATTGAATGATTTCATTCTCTAATAGTTGGTTGTATTCATATTCACTTCAAACTACAGGCTCATTCAATACATTGTCTGTAAATAATAAATGTACACTCGCCCGGCATCATTCAAACATATCAGATTCAACTTCTATCCAAACAGCTAGCTGACATACGTGAAGGGAGAGACAGAACTGGGGTAGAAAATACAGTAAGGTACGTGTGCCATCAACACATATTTAGTGCTACATCACGTCAACAGCTGCAAAAAATAAAAATTCACTAACAATTAATTTCGTTACAAATAACAAAA